>NW_027182913.1:242500-265000 GCF_041146395.1 Eulemur rufifrons | reverse complement strand
CAGGCCCTGTCTGCACTGGGCGGGGGGCTGGGGTTAGGGGGATGGGATTGTCCCCGGGAACCCACTCTATCATACGCTAGGTATGGGCTCCTGGTTTCATGCAAGAGAGAGCTGCAGAGCCCCCTTTTACTCATGGCATGGGAGGATTTTAGGCTTTCTAAACTCTAAGAAAGCAAGAAGTCCGAGAATTAGATTTAGGGGTAGGATTATGATAATGTTTAGGGAATAGGGTTAGTGTTAAGGTGGGGTCTTAGGGTTAGGGGTTACGGAAAGAGGTTAGTGTTAGGTGTAACAGTTACAGTTAGGTTTATGGTTAAGTTTCAGGGTTAGGGTTAAGGTTTGGGTTTAGCGTTTGGCACAGGGTTAGGCTTCAGTGTTAGCTTTATGGTTAAAGATTAGGATTAGGGTTAGTGTGAGGGTTAATGGTAAGGGTCAAGATTAAGTGTTAGGGTTGGGGTTAGGGTTAGGTTTAGGGTTAGGGCTTAGGGTTAGGCTTAGGGTTAAGGGATAGGATTAGGGTTAAGTGTTGGGCTTATGGTTAGGGTTAAAGTTTAGTGTTAGGGTTAATGTTTAGTGTTATGGTCCAGTTTAAGTGTTAGGGTGAGGATTAACAGTTAGGATTAGGCTTAGGGGTTAGGGATATAGTGAAGGTTCAGGTTAGGGTTAGGTTTAGGGTTCAGGGTTAGGGTTAGCTTTAGGGGTTATGGTTAGGGTTAGGTGTTAGGTTAGTGTCAGGGTTAGGTCTAGTCGTGAGGGTAAGGTTTAGGGTTAGCTTTAAGAGCTAGGGTTAGGTTTAATGGTTAGGATTAGGATTACGGTTAAAGGTTAGGGTAATGCTTAGGGGTTAGGGTGAAGGGTGACGGGTTAGGGCTTTTGTTAGGCATAGCGTTGGGGTTAGAACTAAGGGTTCCTGTCAGTGTTAGGGTTGTAGGCAGCGTTACGGTTAGGCTTAGCGGTGGAGAATTAGGGTTAGGGATTAGGTGTTACAGTTATGACTAGGAGATAGGGTTAGAATTATGGGATAGGGGATGTTCTCAGGGAATGGGTTATGCATTAACGTTACGTTAAGAGGTTAAAGTTAGGCTCACGGTGAGGTTTACGTGTTAAGGGGAGAATTAGGAACAGGGTTAGGTGCCATGTTCAGGGTTAGGGTTATCTGTTAAAGGTATCATTTATGCTTAGCGCACGGGCCCTGTCGGCATTAGGCTGGGGGGAGGTTAGGGGGCTGGGATTGTCACCGGGAACCCACTGTATCGGACTCTGGGTATGGGCCCGTGGGTTTCATGCAGGACACAGTGGTAGAGCCTCCTTTCACACATGGCATGGGAGGATTGCAGGCTTTCTAAACTCTAAGAAAGCAAGAAGTCTGAGAATTAGATTTAGGGTTAGGATTATGGTTAGGGTTCAGGATGAAGTGTAGTGTTATGGTGAGGGGATAGGGTTACAGATTAGGGTTACGGTTTAAGGTTCCTGTTAGGTTTAACGGTTACAGTTCGTTTTGGGGTTGAGGTTTGCGGATAGGGTTAAGATGAGGGGTTAGGTTTTGATACAGGTTTAGGGTTGTGTTAGGTTTAGGTTTGAAGATTAGGATTAGAGTTAGGATTAAAGGTTAGCATGAGAGTTAACGGTTAAGATTAAGGTTAAGGGTTAGGGTTAGGGTTTAGGTTTAGGGTTAAGGGTTAGGGTTAGTTTTAGGGTTAGAGTTATGTGTTAGGGTTTGTGTTAGGGGTTAGGGTTAGGTTTACTGTCCACGGTTAGGGTTACGTTTAGGGGTTAGCATTAGGGTTAGGGATTAGGTTTAGGGTAAGGGTTTAGAGTTAGTGTTGGGCTTTAGGCTCGGGGCTTAGGTTCAGGGTCAGGGGTTAGGATTGGTGGTAGGGCTTAGATTTAGCGGTCAGTTTAAGGGCACAGGACCTGGTTAATCTACGGTGAGAGGGGTGTGGTCGGAGTCACCACAAAAGCACAACATCATTCCCTGGGCCTTGGGACAAAACCTACATGCAGGACTCAGGCAGAGCCTCATCTCACACATGGCATGGCTGTATTGTAGGCTTGCTTCACTCTGGGAATGGAAGTAGTGTGAGAATTAGGGTTAGGTTTGGGGTTAGGGGTTTCGAGTTAGGGGTTAGGTTTCGAGTCAGGGTCAGGTGCTAGGGATTAGTGGTTAGGTTTAGAGTTAGTGTTAGGGGTTAGGTGTTAAGTCTGCGTTGGGGGCCAGGGTTAGGTTTAGGGTTGGGGTTAGCGTTAGGGTTAGGGGTTAGGGTTAAGGGATAGGGTTAGGGTTAAGGGTTAGGCTTAGGGTTAGGGTTCAGGGTTAGGGTTAAGGTTTAGGGTTAGAGTCAGGGTTAAGGGTTAGGGTGAGGCTTAACAGTTAGGGTTAGGGTTAGGGGGTTAGGAATAGGGTTAGGGTTAAGGGTTAGGTTTATGGTTCAGGTTTAAGGTTAGGATTAGGGGTTAGGGTTAGTGTTAACTGTAGGTCAGTGTTGGGGTTAGATCTCTAGGCATTAGCGTATAGGTTAGGGTTAGGGTTAAGTAGGGTTATGTTTAATGGTTAGGATTGGGATTAGCGTTAAGGGTTAGGGTTAAGCTTTAGGGGTTATGACTAAGGATCAATGGTTAGGGTTATTTTTAGGCGTAGGGTTAGGGTAAGGGTTTTAGGGTTAGTGTTAGTGTTGTCGGTAGGGTTAAGGTTAGGGTTGGCGTTTCAGAATTAGGGATTAGGTGTTATGGTTATGGCTAGGAGTTAGGGTTAGAATTACGGTATAGGGCTTGTTCTCAGGGTGTCATGCATTATCGTTAAGATAAGGGGTTAAGTTAGGGTTAGGGTGAGGTTTACGTGTTAAGGTGAGCAGTAGGATCAGGGTTAGGTGTTATGTTCTGGGTTAGGGTTATGGGTGTGGGGTAGGGTTTATGCTTAGGGCACGGGCCCTGTATGCACTAGGAGGCGAAGTTAGGGGTCTGTGATGGTCGCTGGGAGCCCACTCTATCGTACGCAGTGTATGGGCCTCTGGGTTTCATGCAGGACACTGTGGCAGAGCGGGCTTTCATGCATGGCTTAGTAGGATTGTAGGCTTTCAAAACTCTGAGAAAGCAAGTCTGAGAATTAGATTTAGGGTTAGGATTACGGTACGGTTTAGGGATGAAGATTAGTGATAGGGTGAGGGCTTAGGGTTAGGGGTTAGGGTTAGGGTTAGGGTTGTTGGCAGGGTGAAGGTTAGGGTTGGCATTTTAGAATTAGGGATGAGGTGTTACGGTTATGGCTAGGGGTTAGGATTAGAATTATGGGATAGGGCTTCTTCTCAGGGTGTTATGCATTAAGGTTAAGATAAGGGGATAAGTTAGGGTTACGGGGAGGTTTATGTTTTAAGGTGAGCAATAGGATCAGGGTCAGGTGCTATGTTCAGGGTGAGGGTTATCTGTTAGGGGTAGTGTTTATACTTAGCGTACAGGCCCTGTCTGCACTGGGCGGGGGGCTGGGGTTAGGGGGATGGGATTGTCCCCGGGAACCCACTCTATCATACGCTAGGTATGGGCTCCTGGTTTCATGCAAGAGAGAGCTGCAGAGCCCCCTTTTACTCATGGCATGGGAGGATTTTAGGCTTTCTAAACTCTAAGAAAGCAAGAAGTCCGAGAATTAGATTTGGGGTAGGATTATGATAATGTTTAGGGTTAGGGTTAGTGTTAAGGTGGGGTCTTAGGGTTAGGGGTTAGGGTTAGAGGTTAGTGTTAGGTGTAACAGTTACAGTTAGGTTTATGGTTAAGTTTCAGGGTTAGGGTTAAGGTTTGGGTTTAGCGTTTGGCACAGGGTTAGGCTTCAGTGTTAGCTTTATGGTTAAAGATTAGGATTAGGGTTAGTGTGAGGGTTAATGGTAAGGGTCAAGATTAAGGGTTAGGGTTGGGGTTAGGGTTAGGTTTAGGGTTAGGGCTTAGGGTTAGGCTTAGGGTTAAGGGATAGGATTAGGGTTAAGTGTTGGGCTTATGGTTAGGGTTAAAGTTTAGTGTTAGGGTTAATGTTTAGTGTTATGGTCCAGTTTAAGTGTTAGGGTGAGGGTTAACAGTTAGGATTAGGCTTAGGGGTTAGGGATATAGTGAAGGTTCAGTGTTAGGGTTAGGTTTAGGGTTCAGGTTAGGGTTAGCTTTAGGGGTTATGGTTAGGGTTAGGTGTTAGGTTAGTGTCAGGGTTAGGTCTAGTCGTGAGGGTAAGGTTTAGGGTTAGCTTTAAGAGCTAGGGTTAGGTTTAATGGTTAGGATTAGGATTACGGTTAAAGGTTAGGGTAATGCTCAGGGGTTAGGGTGAAGGGTGAAGGGTTAGGGCTTTTGTTAGGCATAGCGTTGGGGTTAGAACTAAGGGTTCCTGTCAGTGTTAGGGTTGTAGGCAGCGTTACGGTTAGGCTTAGCGGTGGAGAATTAGGGTTAGGGATTAGGTGTTACAGTTATGACTAGGAGATAGGGTTAGAATTATGGGATAGGGGATGTTCTCAGGGAATGGGTTATGCATTAACGTTACGTTAAGAGGTTAAAGTTAGGCTCATGGTGAGGTTTACGTGTTAAGGGGAGAAATAGGAACAGGGTTAGGTGCCATGTTCAGGGTTAGGGTTATCTGTTAAAGGTATCATTTATGCTTAGCGCACGGGCCCTGTCTGCATTAGGCGGGCGGGGGGAGTTTAGGGGGCTGGGATTGTACCCGGGAAGCCACTCTATCATACTCTGGGTATGGGCCCGTGGGTTTCATGCAGGACACAGTGGTAGAGCCTCCTTTCACGCATGGCATGGGAGGATTTCAGGCTTTCTAAACTCTAAGAAAGCAAGAAGTCAGAGAATTGGATTTAGGGTTAGGATTCTGGTTAGGGTTAAGGATGAAGTTTAGTGTTAGGGTGAGGGCTTAGGGTTAGGGATTAGGGTTAGGGTTAAAGGTTACTCTTAGGTTTAACGGTTACACTTTGGTTTAGGGTTGAGGTTTACGGTTAGGGTTAAGATGAGGGGTTAGGGTTTGGTACAGGGTTAGGGTTAAGTGTTAGGTTTAGGGTTGAAGATTAGGATTAGGGTTAGAATTAAAGGTTAGCGTGAGAGTTAACGCTTAGGGTTAAGGTTAAGAGTTAGGGATTAGGGTTAGGGTTAGTGTTAGGGTTAGTTTTAGGGTTAGAGTTATGTGCTATGGTTTGTGTTAGAGGTTAGGGTTAGATTTACTGGTCACGGTTAGGGTTACGTTTAGGGGGTAGCATTAGGGTTAGGGTTAGGGTTAAGGGATAGGATTAGGGATAAGTGTTGGGCTTAGGGTTAGGGTTTAGTGTTAATGTTAGCATTAAGGATTAGGGTTACGGTCAGGGTTAAATGCTTGGGTGCGGGTAATGGTTAGGGTCAGGGTTAAGGTTCACGGATAGGGTTAGTGTTAAGGGTTACGGGTAGGTTTAGGGTTCAGGGTTAGAGTTAGCATAGGGTTTAAGGTTCGGATTAGGCGGTAGGTTAGATTTAGTGTTAGATCTAGGCGTTAGGATAAGGGCTAGCGTTAAGGTTAAGAGACAGGGTTAGGTTTAATGCTTAGGATTAGGGTTAGGGTTTGGGGTTAAAGTAAGTGTTAGGGGTTAGGTTTAAGGATCAAAGGTTAGGGTTATTTTTAGCTGTAGTGTTAGGGTTAGGGATAAGAGATCCCATTAGCATTAAGGGTCTTCCTTACTGTAGGGTTAAGGGTTAGTCTTAGAGTTAAAGGTTAAGGTTAGGGTCAGTGTTAAGATGTAGGGTGAGGGCTAATGGTTAGGGTAAAGGTTAAGCGTTAGGGTTAGGGATTAGTGATTAGGGTTTTTGGTTAGTGTTAGGGTTAGCGGTTAGGAGTTAGTGTTTTATGAAGGGGTATGGTTAGAATTAGGATTGGGGTTAGAGTTAGGGTGAGGTATAGGGGTTAGGTTTAGGGGTTAGTTTTAGGGTAAAAGGATAGGATTAGGGTTACGGGTTGGGCTTAGGTTTACGGTTAAAGTTTACTGCTAGGGTTAGCGATAGGGTTCAGGGTTAGCTTTAGGGGTTCTGGTTAGGGTTAGGTGATAGGTTAGTGTCAGGGTTAGGTCTAGTCGTGAGGGTAAGGTTTAGGGTTAGCTTTAAGAGCTAGGGTTATGTTTAATGGTTAGGATTAGGATTAGGGTTAAGGGTTAGGGTAAGGCTTAGGGGTTAGGGTGAAGGTTTAGTGTCAAGGGTTAGGGTTTTTGTTAGGCATAGCGTTGGTGTTAGAAGTAAGGGTTACTGTCAGTGTTAGGGTTGCAGGTAGGGTTACGGTTAGGGTTAGCGGTTTAGAATTAGGGTTAGGGATTTGGTGTCACAGTGATGACTAGGAGATAGGGTTAGAATTATGGGATAGTGGTTGTTCTCAGGAAATGGGTTATGCATTAACGTTAGGATAAGAGGTTAAAGTTAGGCTCACGGTGATGTTTACATGTTAAGGGGAGAAATAGGAACAGGGTTGGGTGTTATGTTCAGGGTTAGGGTTATCTGTTAAAGGTATTGTTTATGGTTAGCGCACGGGCCCTGTCTGCATTAGGCGGGCGGGGGGAGTTTAGGGGGCTGGAATTGAACCCGGGAACCCACTCTATCATACTCCGGGTATGGGCGCGTGGGTTTCATGCAGGACACAGTGGTAGAGCCTCCTTTCACGCATGGCATGGGAGGATTTCAGGCTTTCTAAACTCTAAGAAAGCAAGAAGTCTGAGAATTAGATTTAGGGTTAGGATTATGGTTAGGGTTAAGGATGAAGTTTAGTGTTAGGGTGAGGGCTTAGGGTTAGGGATTAGGGTTAGGGTTAAAGGTTACTCTTAGGTTTAACAGTTACACTTTGGTTTCGGGTTGAGGTTTAGGGTTAGGGTTAAGACGAGTGGTTAGGGTTTGGTACATGGTTAGGGTTAAGTCTTAGGTTTAGGGTTGAAGATTAGGATTAGGGTTAGGATTAAAGGTTAGCGTGAGAGTTAACGCTTAGGGTTAAGGTTAAGAGTTAGGGTTTAGGGTTAGGGTTAGGGCTAGGGTTCGATTTAGGGTTAGAGTTATGTGCTTTGGTTTGTGTTAGAGGTTAGGGTTAGGTTTACTGCTCACGGTGAGGGTTACGTTTAGGGGTTAGCATTAGGGTTAGGGTTAAGGGATAGGATTAGGGTTAAGTGTTGGTCTTAGAGTTAGTGTTTAGTTTTAGGGTTATCATTAAGGATTAGGGGCAGGGTCCAGGTTAAATGCTTGGGTGCGTGTAATGGTTAGGGTCAGGGTTAAGGTTCACGGATAGGGTTAGTGTTAAGGGTTACGGGTAGGTTTAGGGTTCAGGGTTAGAGTTAGCATTAGGGCTTAAGGTTAAGATTAGGCGGTAAGTTAGATTTAGGGTTAGATCTAGGCGTTAGGGTAAGGGCTAGCGTTAGGGTTAAGAGACAGGGTTAGATTTAATGCTTAGGATTAGGGTTAGGGTTTTGGGTTAAAGTAAGTGTTAGGGGTTAGGTTTAAGGATCAAAGGTTAGGGTTATTTTTAGCTGTAGTGTTAGGGTTAGGGATAAGGGATCCCATTAGCATTAAGGGTCTTCCTTACTGTAGGATTAAGGGTTAGGCTTAGAGTTAAAGGTTAAGGTTAGGGTCAGTGTTAAGATTTAGGGTGAGGGTTAACGGTTGGGGTAAAGGTTAAGCGTCAGGGTTAGGGATTAGTGATTAGGGATTTTGGTTAGTGTTAGGGTTAGCGGTTAGGAGTTAGTGTTTTATGAAGGGGTATGGTTAGAATTAGGATTGGGGTTAGAGTTAGGGTGAGGTATAGGGGTTAGGTTTAGGGGTTAGTTTTAGGGTAAAAGGACAGGATTAGGGATACGGGTTGGGCTTAGGTTTAGGGTTAAAGTTTACTGCTAGGGTTAGGGATAGGGTTCAGGGTTAGCTTTAGGGGTTCTGGTTAGGGTTAGGTGTTAGGTTAGTGTCAGGGTTAGGTCTAGTCGTGAGGGTAAGGTTTAGGGTTAGCTTTAAGAGCTAGGGTTAGGTTTAATGGTTAGGATTAGGATTAGGGTTAAGGGTTAGGGTAAGGCTTAGGGGTTAGGGTGAAGGGTTAGGGTCAAGTGTTAGGGTGTTTGTTAGGCATAGCCTTGGGGTTAGAAGTAAGGTTTACTGTCAGTGTTAGGGTTGTAGGTAGGGTTACGGTTAGGGTTAGCGGTTTAGAATTAGGGTTAGGGAATAGGTGTCACAGTGATGACTAGGAGATAGGGTTACAATTATGGGATAGGGGTTGTTCTCAGGAAATGGGTTATGCATTAACGTTAGGATAAGAGGTTAAAGTTAGGCGCACGGTGAGGTTTACGTGTTAAAAAGAGAAATAGGAACAGGGTTGGGTGTTATGTTCAGGGTTAGGGTTATCTGTTAAAGGTATTGTTTATGGTTAGCGCACGGGCCCTGTCTGCATTAGGCGGGCGGGGGGAGTTTAGGAGGCTGGGGTTTTACCCGGGAAGCCACTCTATCATACTCTGTGTATGGGCCTGTGGGTTTCATGCAGGACACAGTGGTAGAGCCTCCTTTCACGCATGGCATGGGAGGATTGCAGGCTTTCTAAACTCTAAGAAAGCAAGAAGTCTGAGAATTAGATTTAGGGTTAGGATTCTGGTTAGGGTTAAGGATGAAGTTTAGTGTTAGGGTGAGGGCTTAGGGTTAGGGATTAGGGTTAGGGTTAAAGGTTACTCTTAGGTTTAACGGTTACACTTTGGTTAGGGTTGAGGTTTACGGTTAGGGTTAAGATGAGGGGTTAGGGTTAGGTACAGGGTTAGGGTTAAGTGTTAGGTTTAGGGTTGAAGATTAGGATTAGGGTTAGGATTAAAGGTTAGCGTGAGAGTTAACGCTTAGGGTTAAGGTTAAGAGTTAGGGTTTAGGGTTAGGGTTAGGGTTAGGGTTCGTTTTAGGGTTAGAGTTATGTGCTATGGTTTGTGTTAGAGGTTAGGGTTAGTTTTACTGGTCACAGTTAGGGTTACGTTTAGGGGTTATCATTAGGGTTAGGGTTAGGGTTAGGGTTAAGGGATAGGATTAGGGTTAAGTGTTCGGTTTAGTGTTAGGGTTTAGTGTTAGGGTTATCATTAAGGTTTAGTGTTAGGGTCAGGGTTAAATGCTTGGGTGCCGGTAATGGTTAGGGTCAGGATTAAGGTTCACGGATAGGGTTAGTGTTAAGTGTTACGGGTAGGTTTAGGGTTCAGGGTTAGAGTTAGCATTAGGGCTTAAGGTTAGGATTAGGCGGTAGGTTAGATTTAGGGTGAGATTTAGGCGTTAGGGTAAGGGCTAGCGTTAGGGTTAAGAGATAGGGTTAGGTTTAATGCTTAGGATTAGGGTTAGGATTAGGGGTTAAAGTAAGTGTTAGGGGTTAGTTTTAAGGATCAAAGGTTAGGGTTATTTTTAGCTGTAGTGTTAGGGTTAGGGATAAGGGATCCCATTAGCATTAAGGGTCTTCCTTACTGTAGGGTTAAGGGTTAGGCTTAGAGTTAAAGGTTAAGGTTAGGGTCAGTGTTAAGATTTAGGGTGAGGGTTAACGGCTAGGGTCAAGGTTAAGCGTTAGGGTTAGGGATTAGTGATTAGGCTTTTTGGTTAGAGTTAGGGTTAGCGGTTAGGAGTTAGTGTTTTATGAAGGGGTATGTTTAGAATTAGGATTGGGGTTAGAGTTAGGGTGAGGTATAGGGGTTAGGTTTAGGGGTTAGATTTAGGGTAAAAGGATAGGATTAGGGTTACGAGTTGGGCTTAGGTTTAGGGTTAAGGTTTACTGCTAGGGTTAGGGATAGGGTTCAGGGTTAGCTTTAGGGGTTCTGGTTAGGGTTAGGTGTTAGGTTAGTGTCAGGGTTAGGACTAGTCGTGAGGGTAAGGTTTAGGGTTAGCTTTAAGAGCTAGGGTTAGGTTTAATGGTTAGGATTATGATTAGGGTTAAGGGTTAGGGTAAGGCTTAGGGGTTAGGGTGAAGGTTTAGGGTCAAGGGTTACAGTTTTTGTTAGGCATAGCTTTGGGGTTAGAAGTAAGGGTTACTGTCAGTGTCAGGGTTGTAGGTAGGGTTACGGTTAGGGTTAGCGGTTTAGAATTAGGGTTAGGGATTACTTGTCACAGTGATGACTAGGAGATAGGGTTTGAATTATGGGATAGGGGTTGTTCTCAGGAAATGGGTTATGCATTAACGTTAGGATAAGAGGTTAAAGTTAGGCGCACGGTGAGGTTTACGTGTTAACGGGAGAAATAGGAACAGGGTTGGGTGTTATGTTCAGGGTTAGGGTTATCTGTTAAAGGTATTGTTTATGCTTAGCGCACGGGCCTTTTCTGCATTAGGCGGGCGGGGGGAGTTTAGGGGGCTGGGATTGTACCCGGGAACCCACTCTATCATACTGTGGGTATGGGCCCGTGGGTTTCATGCAGGACACAGTGGTAGAGCCTCCTTTCACGCATGGCATGGGAGGATTGCAGGCTTTCTAAACTCTAAGAAAGCAAGAAGTCTGAGAATTAGATTTAGGGTTAGGATTCTGGTTAGGGTTAAGGATGAAGTTTAGTGTTAGGGTGAGGGCTTAGGGTTAGGGATTAGGGTTAGGGTTAAAGGTTACTCTTAGGTTTAACGGTTACACTTTGTTTTAGGGTTGAGGTTTACGGTTAGGGTTAAGATGAGGGGTTAGGGTTTGGTACAGGGTTAGGGTTAAGTGTTAGGTTTAGGGTTGAAGATTAGGATTAGAGTTAGGATTAAAGGTTAGCGTGAGAGTTAACGCTTAGGGTTAAGGTTAAGAGTTAGGGTTTAGGGTTATGGTTAGGGTTAGAGTTAGTTTTAGGGTTAGAGTTATGTGCTATGGTATGTGTTAGAGGTTAGGTTTAGGTTTACTGGTCACGGTTGGGGTTACGTTTAAGCGTTAGCATTAGGGTTAGGGTAAGGGATAAGAATAGGGTTAAGTGTTGGGCTTAGAGTTAGGGTTTAGTGTTAGGGTTATCATTAAGGATTAGGGGTCGGGTCATGGTTAAATGCATGGGTGTGGGAAATGGTTAGGGTCAGTTTTAAGGTTCACGGATAGGGTTAGTGTTAAAGGTTATGGGTAGGTTTAGGGTTCAGGGTTAGAGTTAGCATTAGGGCTTAAGGTTAGGATTAGGCGGTAGGTTAGATTTATGGTTAGATCTAGGCGTTAGGGTAAGGGCTAGCGATAGGGTTAAGAGATAGGGTTAGGTTTAATGCTTAGGATTAGGGTTAGGTTTTGGGGTTAAAGTAAGTGTTAGGGGTTAGGTTTAAGGATGAAAGGATAGGGTTATTTTTAGCTGTAGTGTTAGGGTTAGGGATAAGGGATCCCATTAGCATTAAGGGTCTTCCTTACTGTAGGGTTAAGGGTTAGGCTTAGAGTTAAAGGTTAAGGTTAGGGTCAGTGTTAAGATTTAGGGTGAGGGTTAACGGTTAGGGTAAAGGTTAAGCGTTAGGGTTAGGGATTAGTGATTAGGGTTTTTGGTTAGTGTTAGGGTTAGCGGTTAGGAGTTAGTGTTTTATGAAGTGGTATGGTTAGAATTAGGATTGGGGTTAGAGTTAGGGTGAGGTATAGGGATTAGGTTTAGGGGTTAGTTTTAGGGTAAAAGGATAGGATTAGGGTTATGGGTTGGGCTTAGGTTTAGGGTTAAAGTTTACTGCTAGAGTTAGGGATAGGGTTCAGGGTTAGCTTTAGGGGTTCTGGTTAGGGTTAGGTGTTAGGTTAGTGTCAGGGTTAGGTCTAGTCGTGAGGGTAAGGTTTAGGGTTATCTTTAAGAGCTAGGGTTAGGTTTAATGGTTAGGATTAGGATTAGGGTTAAGGGTTAGGGTAAGGCTTAGGGGTTAGGGTAAGGGTTAGGGTTAAGGGTTGGAGTTTTTGTTAGGCATAGCGTTGGGGTTAGAAGTAAGGGTTACTGTCAGTGTTAGGGTTGTAGGTAGGGTTACGGTTAGGGTTAGCGGTTTAGAATTAGGGTTAGGGATTAGGTGTCACAGTGATGACTAGGAGATAGGGTTAGAAATATGGGATAGGGGTTGTTCTCAGGAAATGGGTTATGCATTAACGTTAGGATAAGAGGTTAAAGTTTGGCGCACGGTGAGGTTTACGTGTTAAGGGGAGAAATAGGAACAGGGTTGGGTGTTATGTTCAGGGTTAGGGTTATCTGTTAAAGGTATTGTTTATGCTTAGCGCACGGGCCCTGTCTGCATTAGGCGGGCGGGGGGAGTTTAGGGGGCTGGGATTGTACCGGGGAACCCACTCTATCATACTCTGGGTATGGGCCCTTGGGTTTCATGCAGGACACAATGGTAGAGCCTCCTTTCACGCATGGCATGGGAGGATTGCAGGCTTTCTAAACTCTAAGAAAGCAAGAAGTCTGAGAATTAGATTTAGGATTAGGATTCTGGTTAGGGTTAAGGATGAAGTTTAGTGTTAGGGTGAGAGCTTAGGGTTAGGGATTAGGGTTAGGGTTAAAGGTTACTCTTAGCTTTAACGGTTACACTTTGGTTTAGGTTTGAGGTTTACGGTTAGGGTTAAGATGAGGGGTTAGGGTTAGGTACAGGGTTAGGGTTAAGTGTTAGGTTTAGGGTTGAAGATTAGGATTAGGGTTGGGATTAAAGGTTAGCGTGAGAGTTACCGCTTAGGGTTAAGGTTAAGTGTTAGGGTTTAGGGTTAGGGTTAGGGTTAGGGTTAGTTTTAGGGTTAGAGTTATGTGCTATGATTTGTGTTAGAGGTTAGTGTTAGGTTTACTGGTCACGGTGAGGGTTACGTTTAGGGGTTAGCATTAGGGTTAGGGTTAGGGTTAGGGTTAAGGGATAGGATTAGGGTTAAGTGTTGGGCTTAAGGTTAGGGTTTAGTGTTAGGGTTATCATTAAGGATTAGGGTTAGGGTCAGGGTTAAATGCTTGGGTGCGGGTAATGGTTAGGGTCAGGGTTAAGGTTCACGGATAGGGTTAGTGTTAAGGGTTACGGGTAGGTTTAGGGTTCAGGGTTAGAGTTAGCATTAGGGCTTAAGGTTCGGATTAGGCGGTAGGTTAGATTTAGGGTTAGATCTAGGCGTTAGGGTAAGGGCTAGCGTTAGGGTTAAGAGACAGGGTTAGGTTTAATGCTTAGGATTAGGGTTAGGGTTTGGGGTTAAAGTAAGTGTTAGGGGTTAGGTTTAAGGATCAAAGGTTAGGGTTATTTTTAGCTGTAGTGTTAGGGTTAGGGATAAGGGATCCCATTAACATTAAGGGTCTTCCTTACTGTAGGGTTAAGGGTTAGGCTTAGAGTTAAAGGTTAAGGTTAGGGTCAGTGTTAAGATGTAGGGTGAGGTTTACGGTTAGGGTAAAGGTTAAGCATTAGGGTTAGGGATTAGTGATTAGGGTTTTTGGTTAGTGTTAGGGTTAGCGGTTAGGAGTTAGTGTTTTATGAAGGGGTATGGTTAGAATTAGGATTGGGGTTAGAGTTAGGGTGAGGTATAGGGGTTAGGTTTAGGGGTTAGTTTTAGGGTAAAAGGATAGGATTAGGGTTACGGGTTGGGCTTAGGTTTAGGGTTAAAGTTTACTGCTAGGGTTAGGGATAGGGTTCAGGGTTAGCTTTAGGGGTTCTGGTTAGGGTTAGGTGTTAGGTTAGTGTCAGGGTTAGGTCTAGTCGTGAGGGTAAGGTTTAGGGTTAGCTTTAAGAGCTAGGGTTAGGTTTAATGGTTAGGATTAGGATTAGGGTTAAGGGTTAGGGTAAGGCTTCGGGGTTAGGGTGAAGGGTTAGGGTCAAGGGTTAGGGTTTTTGTTAGGCATAGCGTTGAGGTTAGAAGTAAGGGTTACTGTCAGTGTTAGGGTTGTAGGTAGCGTTACGGTTAGGGTTAGCGGTTTAGAATTAGGGTTAGGGATTAGGTGTCACAGTGATGACTAGGAGATAGGGTTAGAATTATGGGATAGGGGTTGTTCTCAAGAAATGGGTTATGCATTAACGTTAGGATAAGAGGTTAAAGTTAGGCGCACGGTGAGGTTTACGTGTTAAGGGGAGAAATAGGAACAGGGTTGGGTGTTATGTTCAGGGTTAGGGTTATCTGTTAAAGGTATTGTTTATGCTTAGCGCACGGGCCCTGTCTGCATTAGGCGGGCGGGGGGAGTTTAGGGGCCTGGGATTGTACCCGGGAACCCACTCTATCATACTCTGGGTATGGGCCCGTGGGTTTCATGCAGGACACAGTGGTAGAGCCTCCTTTCACGCATGGCATGGGAGGATTGCAGGCTTTCTAAACTCTAAGAAAGCAAGAAGTCTGAGAATTAGATTTAGGGTTAGGATTATGGATAGGGTTAAGGATGAAGTTTAGTGTTAGGGTGAGGGCTTAGGGTTAGGGATTAGGGTTAGGGTTAAAGGTTACTCTTAGGTTTAACGGTTACACTTTGGTTTAGGGTTGAGGTTTACGGTTAGGGTTAAGATGAGGGGTTAGGGTTAGGTACAGGGTTAGGGTTAAGTGTTAGGTTTAGGGTTGAAGATTAGGATTAGGGTTAGGATTAAAGGTTAGCGTGAGAGATAACGCTTAGGGTTAAGGTTAAGAGTTAGGGTTTAGGGTTAGGGTTAGTTTTAGGGTTAGATTTATGTGCTATGGTTTGTGTTAGAGGTTAGGGTTAGGATTACTGGTGACAGTTAGGGTTAGGTTTAGGGGTTAGCATTAGGGTTAGGGTTAAGGGATAGGATTAGGGTTAAGTGTTGGGCTTAAGGTTAGGGTTTAGTGTTAGGGTTATCATTAAGGATTAGGGTTAGGGTCAGGGTTAAATGCTTGGGTGCGGGTAATGGTTAGGGTCAGGGTTAAGGTTCACGGATAGGGTTAGTGTTAAGGGTTATGGGTAGGTTTAGGGTTCAGGGTTAGAGTTAGCATTAGGGCTTAAGGTTAGGATTAGGCGGTAGGTTAAATTTAGGGTTAGATCTAGGCGTTAGGGTAAGGGCTAGCGTTAGGGTTAAGAGATAGAGTTAGGTTTAATGCTTAGCATTAGGGTTAGGGTTTGGGGTTAAAGTAAGTGTTAGGGGTTAGGTTTAAGGATCAAAGGTTAGGGTTATTTTTAGCTGTAGTGTTAGGGTTAGGGATAAGGAATCCCATTAGCATTAAGGGTCTTCCTTACTGTAGGGTTAAGGGTTAGGCTTAGAGTTAAAGGTTAAGGTTAGGGTCAGTGTTAAGATTTAGGGTGAGGGTTAACGGTTAGGGTAAAGGTTAAGCGTTAGGGTTAGGGATTAGTGATTAGGGTATTTGGTTAGTGTTAGGGTTAGCGGTTAGGAGTTAGTGTTTTATGAAGGGGTATGGTTAGAATTAGGATTGGGGTTAGAGTTAGGGTGAGGTATAGGGGTTAGGTTTAGGGGTCAGTTTTAGGGTAAAAGGATAGGATTAGGGTTACGGGTTGGGCTTAGGTTTAGGGTTAAAGTTTACTGCTAGGGTTAGGGATAGGGTTCAGGGTTAGCTTTAGGGGTTCTGGTTAGGGTTAGGTGTTAGGTTAGTGTCAGGGTTAGGTCTAGTCGAGAGGGTAAGGTTTAGGGTTAGCTTTAAGAGCTAGGGTTAGGTTTAATGGTTAGGATTAGGATTAGGGTTAAGGGTTAGGGTAAGGCTTAGGGGTGAGGGTGAAGGGTTAGGGTCAAGGGTTAGGGTTTTTGTTAGGCATAGCGTTGGGGTTAGAAGTAAGGGTTACTGTCAGTGTTAGGGTTGTAGGTAGGGTTACGGTTAGGGTTAGCGGTTTAGAATTAGGGTTAGGGATTAGGTGTCACAGTGATGACTAGGAGATAGGGTTAGAATTATGGGATAGGGGTTGTTCTCAGGAAATGGGTTATGCATTAACGTTAGGATAAGAGGTTAAAATTAGGGGCCGGGCGCAGTGGCTCACGCCTGTAATTCTAGCACTCTGGGAGGCCGAGGTGGGCGGATCGCTGGAGCTCAGGAGTTCGAAACCAGCCTGAGCAAGAGCGAGACCCCACCTCTACTAAAAATAGAAAGAAATTATATCGACAGCTGAAAATATATATAGAAAAAATTAGCCGGGCATGGTGGCGCATGCCTGTAGTCCCAGCTACTCTGGAGGCTGAGACAGGAGGATCGCTTGAGCTCAGGAGTTTGAGGTTGCTGTGAGCCAGGCTGACGCCACGGAACTCACTCTAGCCTGGGCAACAGAGTGAGACTCTGTCTAAAAAAAAAAAAAAAAAAAAAAAGAGGTTAAAGTTAGGCACACGGTGAGGTTTACGTGTTAAGGGGAGAAATAGGAACAGGGTTGGGTGTTATGTTCAGGGTTAGGGTTATCTGTTAAAGGTATTGATTATGCTTAGCGCACGGGCCCTGTCTGCATTAGGCGGGCGGAGGGAGTTTAGGGGGCTGGGATTGTACCCGGGAAGCCACTCTATCATACTCTGGGTATGGGCCCGTGGGTTTCATGCAGGACACAGTGGTAGAGCCTCCTTTCACGCATGGCATGGGAGGATTGCAGGCTTTCTAAACTCTAAGAAAGCAAGAAGTCTGAGAATTAGATTTAGGGTTAGGATTCTGGTTAGGGTTAAGGATGAAGTTTAGTGTTAGGGTGAGGGCTTAGGGTTAGGGATTAGGGTTAGGGTTAAAGGTTACTCTTAGGTTTAACGGTTACACTTTGGTTTAGGGTTGAGGTTTACGGTTAGGGTTAAGATGAGGGGTTAGGGTTTGGTACAGGGTTAGGGTTAAGTGTTAGGTTTAGGGTTGAAGATTAGGATTAGGGTTAGAATTAAAGGTTAGCGTGAGAGTTAACGCTTAGGGTTAAGGTTAAGAGTTACGGATTAGGGTTAGGGTTAGTCTTAGGGTTAGTTTTAGGGTTAGAGTTATGTGCTATGGTTTGTGTTAGAGGTTAGGGTTAGGTTTACTGGTCACGGTTAGGGTTACGTTTAGGGGGTAGCATTAGGGTTAGGGTTAGGGTTAAGGGATAGGATTAGGGATAAGTGTTGGGCTTAGGGTTAGGGTTTAGTGTTAATGTTAGCATTAAGGATTAGGGTTACGGGTTGGGCTTAGGTTTAGGGTTAAAGTTTACTGCTAGGGTTAGGGATAGGGTTCAGGGTTAGCTTTAGGGGTTCTGGTTAGGGTTAGGTGTTAGGTTAGTGTCAGGGTTAGGTCTAGTCGTGAGGGTAAGGTTTAGGGTTAGCTTTAAGAGCTAGGGTTAGGTTTAATGGTTAGGATTAGGATTAGGGTTAAGGGTTAGTGTAAGGCTTAGGGGTTAGGGTGAAGGTTTAGGGTTTTTGTTAGGCATAGCGTTGGGGTTAGAAGTAAGGGTTACTGTCAGTGTTAGGGTTGTAGGTAGGGTTACGGTTAGGGTTAGCGGTTTAGAATTAGGGTTAGGGATTAGGTGTCACAGTGATGACTAGGAGATAGGGTTAGAATTATGGGATAGGGGTTGTTCTCAGGAAATGGGTTATGCATTAACGTTAGGATAAGAGGTTAAAGTTAGGCGCACGATGAGGTTTACGTGTTAAGGGGAGAAATAGGAACAGGGTTGGGTGTTATGTTCAGGATTAGAGTTATCTGTTAAAGGTATTGTTTATGCTTAGCGCATGGGCCCTGTCTGCATTAGGCGGGCGGGGGGAGTTTAGGGCGCTGGGATTGTACCCGGGAACCCACTCTATCATACTCTGGGTATGGGCCCGTGGGTTTCATGCAGGACACAATGGTAGAGCCTCCTTTCACGCATGGCATGGGAGGATTGCAGGCTTTCTAAACTCTAAGAAAGCAAGAAGTCTGAGAATTAGATTTAGGATTAGGATTCTGGTTAGGGTTAAGGATGAAGTTTAGTGTTAGGGTGAGGGCTTAGGGTTAGGGATTAGGGTTAGGGTTAAAGGCTACTCTTAGGTTTAACGGTTACACTTTGGTTTAGGGTTGAGGTTTACGGTTAGGGTTAAGATGAGGGGTTAGGTTTAGGTACAGGGTTAGTGTTAAGTGTTAGGTTTAGGGTTGAAGATTAGGATAAGGGTTGGGATTAAAGGTTAGCGTGAGAGTTAACGCTTAGGGTTAAGGTTAAGTGTTAGGGTTTAGGGTTAGGGTTAGGGTTAGTTTTAGGGTTAGAGTTATGTGCTATGGTTTGTGTTAGAGGTCAGGGTTAGGTTTACTGGTCACGGTGAGGGTTACGTTTAGGGGTTAGCATTAGGGTTAGGGTTAGGGTTAGGGTTAAGGGATAGGATTAGGGTTAAGTGTTGGTCTTAGGTTTAGGGTTTAGTGTTAGGGTTATCATTAAGGATTAGGATAGGGTCAGGGTTAAATGCTTGGGTGCGGGTAATGGTTAGGGTCAGGGTTAAGGTTCACGGATAGGGTTAGTGTTAAGGGTTACGGGTAGGTTTAGGGTTCAGGGTTAGAGTTAGCATTAGGGCTTAAGGTTAGGATTAGGCGGTAGGTTAGATTTAGGGTTAGATCTAGGCGTTAGGGAAAGGGCTACCGTTAGGGTTAAGAGACAGGGTTAGGTTTAATGCTTAGGATTAGGGTTAGGGTTATGGGTTAAAGTAAGTGTTAGGGGTTAGGTTTTAGGATCCAAGGTTAGGGTTATTTTTAGCTGTAGTGTTAGGGTTAGGGATAAGGGATCCCATTAGCATTAAGGGTCTTGCTTACTGTAGGGTTAAGGGTTAGGCTTAGAGTTAAAGGTTAAGGTTAGGGTCAGTGTTAAGATGTAGGGTGAGGGCTAATGGTTAGGGTAAAGGTTAAGCGTTAGGGTTAGGGATTAGTGATTAGGGTTTTTGGTTAGTGTTAGGGTTAGCGGTTAGGAGTTAGTGTTTTATGAAGGGGTATGGTTAGAATTAGGATTGGGGTTAGAGTTAGGGTGAGGTATAGGGGTTAGGTTTAGGGGTTAGTTTTAGGGTAAAAGGATAGGATTAGGGTTACGGGTTGGGCTTAGGTTTAGGGTTAAAGTTTACTGCTAAGGTTAGGGATAGGGTTCAGGGTTAGCTTTAGGGGTTCTGGTTAGGGTTAGGTGTTAGGTTAGTGTCAGGGTTAGGTCTAGTCGTGAGGGTAAGGTTTAGGGTTAGCTTTAAGAGCTAGGGTTAGGTTTAATGGTTAGGATTAGGATTAAGGTTAAGGGTTAGGTTAAGGCTTAAGGGTTAGGGTGAAGGGTTAGGGTCAAGGGTTAGGGTTATTGTTAGGCATAGCGTTGGGTTTAGAAGTAAGGGTTACTGTCAGTGTTAGGGTTGTAGGTAGGGTTACGGTTAGGGTTAGCGGTTTAGAATTAGGGTTAGGGATTAGGTGTCACAGTGATGACTAGGAGATAGGGTTAGAATTATGGGATAGGGGTTGTTCTCAGGAAATGGGTTATGCATTAACGTTAGGATAAGAGGTTAAAGTTAGGCGCACGGTGAGGTTTACGTGTTAAGGGGAGAAATAGGAACAGGGTTGGGTGTTATGTTCAGGGTTAGGGTTATCTGTTAAAGGTATTGTTTATGCTTAGCGCACGGGCCCTGTCTGCATTAGGCGGGCAGGGGGAGTTTAGGGGGCTGGGATTGTACCCGGGAACCCACTCTGTCATACTCTGGGTATGGGCCCGTGGGTTTCATGCAGGACACAGTGGTAGAGCCTCCTTTCACGCATGGCATGGGAGGATTGCAGGCTTTCTAAACTCTAAGAAAGCAAGAAGTCTGAGAATGAGATTTAGGGTTGGATTCTGGTTAGGGTTAAGGATGAAGTTTAGTGTTAGTCTGAGGGCTTAGGGTTAGGGATTAGGGTTAGGGTTAAAGGCTACTCTTAGGTTTAACGGCTACACTTTGGTTTAGGGTTGAGGTTTACGGTTAGGGTTAAGATGAGGGGTTAGGGTTTGGTACAGGGTTAGGGTTAAGTGTTAGGTGTAGGATTGAAGATTAGGATTAGGGTTAGGATTAAAGGTTAGCGTGACAGTTAACGCTTAGGGTTAAGGTTAAGAGTTAGGGTTTGGAGTTAGGGTTGGGGTTAGGTTTAGTTTTAGGGTTAGAGTTATGTGCTATGGTTTGTGTTAGAGGTTAAGGTTAGGTTTACTGGTCACGGTCAGGGTTACGTTTAGGGGTTTGCGTTAGGGTTAGGGTTAAGGGATAGGATTAGGGTTAAGTGTTGGGCTTAGGGTTAGGGTTTAGTGTTAGTGTTATCATTAAGGATTAGGGGTAGGGTCAGGGTTAAATGCTTGGGGGCGGGTAATGGTTAGGGTCAGGGTTAAGGTTCACGGATAGGGTTAGTGTTAAGGGTTACGGGTAGGTTTAGGGTTCAGGGTTAGAGTTAGCATTAGGGCTTAAGGTTAGGATTAGGCGGTAGGTTCGATTTAGGGTTAGATCTAGGCGTTAGGGTAAGGGCTAGCGTTAGGGTTCAGAGATAGGGTTAGGTTTAATGCTTAGGATTAGGGTTAGGCTTTGGGGTTAAAGTAAGTGTTGGGGGTTAGGTTTAAGGATCCAAGGTTAGGGTTATTTTTAGCTGTAGTGTTGGGGTTAGGGATAAGGGATCCCATTAGCATTAAGGGTCTTCCTTACTGTAGGGATAAGGGTTAGGCTTAGAGTTAAAGGTTAAGGTTAGGGTCAGTGTTAAGATTTAGGGTGAGGGTTAACGGTTAGGGTAAGGTTAAGTGTTAGGGTTAGGGATTAGTAATTAAGGTTTTTGGTTAGTGTTAGGTTAGAGGTTAGGAGTTAGTGTTTTATGAAGGGGTATGGTTAGAATTAGGATTGGGGTTAGAGTTAGGGTGAGGTATAGGGGTTAGGTTTAGGGATTAGTTTTAGGGTAAAAGGATAGGATTAGGGTTACGGGTTGGGCTTAGGTTTAGGGTTAATGTTTACTGCTAGGGTTAGGGATAGGGTTCAGGCTTAGCTTTAGGGGTTCTGGTTAGGGTTAGGTGTTAGGTTAGTGTCAGGGTTAGGTCTAGTCGTGAGGGCAAGGTTCAGGGTTATCTTTAAGAGCTAGGGTTAGGTTTAATGGTTAGGATTAGGATTAGGGTTAAGGGTTAGGGTAAGGCTTAGGGGTTAGGGTGAAGGGTTAGGGTCAAGGGTTAGGGTTATTGTTAGGCATAGCGTTGGGGTTAGAAGTAAGGGTTACTGTCAGTGTTAGGGTTGTAGGTAGGGTTACGGTTAGGGTTAGCGGTTTAGAATTAGGGTTAGGGATTAGGTGTCACAGTGATGACTAGGAGATAGGGTTAGAATTATGGGATAGGGCTTGTTCTCAGGAAATGGGTTATGCATTAACGTTAGGATAAGAGGTTAAAGTTAGGCGCACTTTGAGGTTTACGTGTTAAGGGGAGAAATAGGAACAGGGTTGGGTGTTATGTTCAGGGTTAGGGTTATCTGTTAAAGGTATTGTTTATGCTTAGCACACGGGCCCTGTCTGCATTAGGCGGGCGGGGGGAGTTTAGGGGGCTGGGATTGGACCCGGGAACCCACTCTATCATACTCTGGGTATGGGCCCGTCGGTTTCATGCAGGACACAGTGGTAGAGCCTCCTTTCACGCATGGCATGGGAGGATTGCAGGCTTTCTAAACTCTAAGAAAGCAAGAAGTCTGAGAATTAGATTTAGGGTTAGGATTCTGGTTAGGGTTAAGGATGAAGTTTAGTGTTAGGGTGAGGGCTTAGGGTTAGGGCTTAGGGTTAGGGTTAAAGGTTACTCTTAGGTTTAACGGTTACACTTTTTTTTAGGGTTGAGGTTTACGGTTAGGGTTAAGATGAGCGGTTAGGGTTTGGTACAGGGTTAGGGTTAAGTGTTAGGTTTAGGGTTGAAGATTAGGATTACGGTTAGGATTAAAGGTTAGCGTCAGAGTTAACGCTTAGGGTTAAGCTTAAGAGTTAGGGGTTAGGGTTAAGTTTAGGGTTCGTTTTAGGGTTACAGTTATGTGCTATGGTTTGTGTTAGAGGTTAGGGTTAGGTTTACTGGTCACGGTGAGGGTTACGTTTCGGGGTTAGCATTAGGGTTAGGGTTAAGGGATACGATTAGGGTTAAGTGTTGGGAGTAGGGTGAGGGTTTAGTGTTAGGGTTATCATTAAGGATTAGGGGTAGGGTCAGGGTTAAATGCTTGGTTGCGGTTAATGGTTAGGGTCAGGGTTAAGGTTCACGGATAGGGTTAGTGTTAAGGGTTACGGGTAGGTTTAGGGTTGAGAGTTAGAGTTAGCATTAAGGCTTAAGGTTAGGATTAGGCGGTAGTTTCCATTTAGGGTTAGATATAGGCCTTAGGGTAAGGGCTAGCGTTAGGGTTAAGAGATAGGGTTAGGTTTAATGCTTAGGATTAGGGTTAGGGTTTGGGGTTAAAGTAAGTGTTAGGGGTTAGGTTTAAGGATCAAAGGTTAGGTTATTTTTAGCTGTAGTGTTAGGGTTAGGGATAAGGGATCCCATTAGCATTAAGGTTCTTCCTTCCTGTAGGGTTAAGGGTTAGGCTTAGAGTTAAAGGTTAAGGTTAGGGTCAGTGTTAAGATTTAGGGTGAGGGTTAACGGTTAGGGTAAAGGTTAAGCGTTAGGGTTAGGGATTAGTGATTAGGGTTTTTGGTTAGTGTTTGCGTTAGCGGTTAGGAGTTAGTGTTTTATGAAGGGGTATGGTTAGAATTAGGATTGGGGTTAGAGTTAGGGTGAGGTATAGGGGTTAGGATTAGGGTAAAAGGATAGGATAAG
>NW_027182913.1:230000-235000 GCF_041146395.1 Eulemur rufifrons | reverse complement strand
CTTAGCTCACGGGCCCTGTCTGCATTAGGCGGGCGGGGGGAGTTTAGGGGGCTGGGATTGTACCCGGGAACCCACTCTATCATACTCTGGGTATGGGCCCGTGGGTTTCATGCAGGACACAGTGGTAGAGCCTCCTTTCACGCATGGCATGGGAGGATTGCAGGCTTTCTAAACTCTAAGAAAGCAAGAAGTCTGAGAATTAGATTTAGGGTTAGGATTCTGGTTAGGGTTAAGGATGAAGTTTAGTGTTAGGGTGAGGGCTTAGGGTTAGGGCTTAGGGTTAGGGTTAAAGGTTACTCTTAGGTTTAACAGTTACACTTTGTTTTAGGGTTGAGGTTTACGGTTAGGGTTAAGATGAGGGGTTAGGGTTTGGTACAGGGTTAGGGTTAAGTGTTAGGTTTAGGGTTGAAGATTAGGATTACGGTTAGGATTAAAGGTTAGCGTGAGAGTTAACGCTTAGGGTTAAGCTTAAGAGTTAGGGGTTAGGGTTAGGTTTAGGGTTCGTTTTAGGGTTAGAGTTATGTGCTATGGTTTGTGTTAGAGGTTAGGGTTAGGTTTACTGGTCACGGTGAGGGTTACGTTTCGGGGTTAGCATTAGGGTTAGGGTTAAGGGATACGATTAGGGTTAAGTGTTGGGAGTAGGGTGAGTGTTTAGTGTTAGGGTTATCATTAAGGATTAGGGGTAGGGTCAGGGTTAAATGCTTGGTTGCGCTTAATGGTTTGGGTCAGGGTTAAGGTTCACGGATAGGGTTAGTGTTAAGGGTTACGGGTAGGTTTAGGGTTGAGGGTTAGAGTTAGCATTAGGGCTTAAGGTTAGGATTAGGCGGTAGTTTCGATTTAGGGTTAGATATAGGCCTTAGGGTAAGGGCTAGCGTTAGGGTTAAGAGATAGGGTTAGGATTAATGCTTAGGATTAGGGTTAGGGTTTGGGGTTAAAGTAAGTGTTAGGGGTTAGGTTTAAGGATCAAAGGTTAGGTTATTTTTTGCTGTAGTGTTAGGGTTAGGGATAAGGGATCCCATTAGCATTAAGGGTCTTCCTTACTGTAGGGTTAAGGGTTAGGCTTAGAGTTAAAGGTTAAGGTTAGGGTCAGTGTTAAGATTTAGGGTGAGGGTTAACGGTTAGGGTAAAGGTTAAGCGTTAGGGTTAGGGATTAGTGATTAGGGTTTTTGGTTAGTGTTTGGGTTAGCGGTTAGGAGTTAGTGTTTTATCAAGGGGTATGGTTAGAATTAGGATTAGGGTTAGAGTTAGGGTGAGGTATAGGGGTTAGGTTTAGGGGTTAGTTTTAGGGTAAAAGGATAGGATTAGGGTTACGGGTTGGGCTTAGGTTTAGGGTTAAAGTTTACTGCTAGGGTTAGGGATAGGGTTCAGGCTTAGCTTTAGGGGTTCTGGTTAGGGTTAGGTGTTAGGTTAGTGTCAGGGTTAGGTCTAGTCGTGAGGGTAAGGTTTAGGGTTAGCTTTAAGAGCTAGGGTTAGGTTTAATGGTTAGGATTAGGATTAGGGTTAAGGGTTAGGGTAAGGCTTAGGGATTAGGGTGAAGGGTTAGGGTCAAGGGTTAGGGTTTTTGTTAGGCATAGCGTTGGGGTTAGAAGTAAGGGTTACTGTCAGTGTTAGGGTTGTAGGTAGGGTTACGGTTAGGGTTAGCGGTTTAGATTTAGGGTTAGGGATTAGGTGTCACAGTGATCACTAGGAGATAGGGTTAGAATTATGGGATAGCGGTTGTTCTCAGGAAATGGGTTATGCATTAACGTTAGGATAAGAGGTTAAAGTTAGGCGCACTTTGAGGTTTACGTGTTAAGGGGAGAAATAGGAACAGGGTTGGGTGTTACGTTCAGGGTTAGGGTTATCTGTTAAAGGTATGTTTTTGCTTAGCGCACGGGCCCTGTCTGCATTAGGCGGGCGGGGGGAGTTTAGGGGGCTGGGATTGTACCCGGGAACCCACTCTATCATACTCTGGGTATGGGCCCGTGGGTTTCATGCAGGACACAGTGGTAGAGGCTCCTTTCACCCATGGCATGGGATGATGGCAGGCTTTCTAAACTCTAAGAAAGCAAGAAGTGTGAGAATGAGATTTAGGGTTCGATTATGGTTAGGGTTAAGGATGAAGTTTAGTGTTAGGGTGAGGGCTTAGGCTTAGGTATTAGGGTTAGGGTTAAAGGTTACTCTTAGGTTTAACGGTTACACTTTGGTTTAGGGTTGAGGTTTACGATTAGGGTTAAGATGAGGGGTTAGGTTATGGTACAGGGTTAGTGTTAAGTGTTAGGTTTAGTGTTGAAGATTAGGATTAGGGTTAGGATTAAAGGTTAGCGTGAGAGTTAATGCTTAGGGTTAAGGTTAAGAGTTAGGGTTTAGGGTTAGGGTTAGGGATAGGGTTAGTTTTAGTTAGTTTAGTGCTATGGTTTGTGTTAGAGGTTAGGGTTAGGTTTACTGGTCACGGTTAGGGTTACGTTTAGGGGTTAGCATTAGGGTTAGGGTTAAGGGATAGGATTAGGGATAAGTGTTGGGCTTAGGGTTAGGGTTTAGTGTTAGGGTTAGCATTAAGGATTAGGGGTAGGGTCAGGGTTAAATGCTTTGGTGCGGGTAATGGTTAGGGTCAGAGTTAAGGTTGACGGATAGGGTTAGTGTTAAGGGTTACGGGTAGGTTTAGGGTTCAGGGTTAGAGTTAGCATTAGGGCTTAAGGTTAGGATTAGGCGGTAGGTTAGATTTAGGGTTAGATCTAGGCGTTAGGGTAAGGGCTAGCGTTAGGGTTAAGAGATAGGGTTAGGTTTAATGCTTAGGATTAGGGTTAGGGTTTGGGGTTAAAGTAAGTGTTAGGGGTTAGGTTTAAGGATCAAAGGTTAGGGTTATTTTTAGCTGTAGTGTTAGGGTTACGGATAAGGGATCCCATTAGCATTAAGGGTCTTCCTTACTGTAGGGTTAAGGGTTAGGCTTAGAGTTAAAGGTTAAGGTTAGGGTCAGTGTTAAGATTTAGGGTGAGGGTTAACGGTTAGGGTAAAGGTTAAGCGTTAGGGTTAGGGATTAGTGATTAGGGTTTTTGGTTAGTGTTAGGGTTAGCGGTTAGGAGTTAGTGTTTTATGAAGGGGTATGGTTAGAATTAGGATTGGGGTTAGAGTTAGGGTGAGGTATAGGGGTTAGGATTAGGGTAAAAGGATAGGATTAGGGTTACGGGTTGGGCTTAGGTTTAGGCTTAAAGTTTACTGCTAGGCTTAGGGATAGGGTTCAGGGTTAGCTTTAGGGGTCTGGTTAGGGTCAGGTGTTAGGTTAGTGTCAGGGTTAGGTCTAGTCGTGAGGGTAAGGTTTAGGGTTAGCTTTAAGAGCTAGGGTTAGTTTTAATGGTTAGGATTAGGATTAGGGTTAAGGGTTAGGGTAAGGCTTAGGGGTTAGTGTGAAGGGTTAGGTTCAAGGGTTAGGGTTTTTGTTAGGCATAGCATTGGGGTTAGAAGTAAGGGTTACTGTCAGTGTTAGGGTTGTAGGTAGGGTTACGGTTAGGGTTAGCGGTTTAGAATTAGGGTTAGGGATTAGGTGTCACAGTGATGACTAGGAGATAGGGTTAGAATTATGGGATAGGGGTTGTTCTCAGGAAATGGGTTATGCATTAACGTTAAGATAGGAGGTTGAAGTTAGGCGCACGGTGAGGTTTACGTGTTAAGGGGAGAAATAGGAACAGGGTAGGGTGTTATGTTCAGGGTTAGGGTTATCTGTTAAAGGTATTGTTTATGCTTAGCGCACGGGCCCTGTCTGCATTGGGCGGGCGGGGGGAGTTTAGGGGGCTGGGATTGTACCCGGGAACCCACTCTATCATATTCTGGGTATGGGCCAGTGGGTTTCATGCAGGACGCAGTGGTAGAGCCTCCTTTCACGCATGGCATGGGAGGATTGCAGGCTTTCTAAACTCTAAGAAAGCAAGAAGTCTGAGAATTAGATTTAGGGTTAGGATTATGGTTAGGGTTAAGGATGAAGTTTAGTGTTAGGGTGAGGGCTTAGGGTGAGGGATTAGGGTTAGGGTTAAAGGTTACTCTTAGGTTTAACGGTTACACTTTGGTTTCGGCTTGAGGTTTACGGTTAGGGTTAAGATGAGGGGTTAGGGTTTGGTACAGGGTTAGGGTTATGTGTTAGGTTTAGGGTTCAAGATTAGGATTAGGGTTAGGATTAAAGGTTAGCGTGAGAGTTAACGCTTAGTGTTAAGGTTAAGAGTTAGGGTTTAGGGTTAGGGTTAGGGTTAGTTTTAGAGTTAGAGTTATGTGCTATGGTTTGTGTTAGAGGTTAGGGTTAGGTTTACTGGTCACGGCTAGGGTTAGGTTTAGGGGGTAGCATTAGGGTTAGGCTTATGGTTAGATTTAAGGGATAGGATTAGGGATAAGTGTTGGGCTTAGGGTTAGGGTTTAGTGTTAATGTTAGCATTAAGGATTAGGGTTACGGTCAGGGTTAAATGCTTGGGTGCGGGTAATGGTTAGGGTCAGGGTTAAGGTTCACGGATAGGGTTAGTGTTAAGGGTTACGGGTAGGTTTAGGGTTCAGGGTTAGAGTTAGCATTAGGGCTTAAGGTTAGGATTAGGCGGTAGGTTAGATTTAGGGTTAGATCTAGGCGTTAGGGTAAGGGCTAGCGTTAGGGTTAAGAGATAGGGTTAGGTTTAATGCTTAGGATTAGGGTTAGGTTTTGGGGTTAAAGTAAGTGTTAGGGGTTAGGTTTCAGGATCAAAGCTTAGGGTTATTTTTAGCTGTAGTGTTAGGGTTAGGGATAAGGGATCCCATTAGCATTAAGGGTCTTCCTTACTGTAGGGTTAAGGGTTAGGCTTAGAGTTAAAGGTTAAGGTTAGGGTCAGTGTTAAGATTTAGGGTGAGGGTTAACGGTTAGG
The DNA here is from genome assembly GCF_041146395.1 of Eulemur rufifrons. Classification (NCBI taxonomy): domain Eukaryota; kingdom Metazoa; phylum Chordata; class Mammalia; order Primates; family Lemuridae; genus Eulemur; species Eulemur rufifrons. Next base: position 230,147 of record NW_027182913.1, on the reverse strand, counting down.
GTAAAGGTTAAGCGTTAGGGTTAGGGATTAGTGATTAGGGATTTTGGTTATTGTTAGAGTTAGCGCTTAGGAGTTAGTGTTTTATGAAGGGGTATGGTTAGAATTAGGATTGGGGTTAGAGTTAGGGTGAGGTTTAGGGGTTAGGTT
>NW_027182913.1:157500-202500 GCF_041146395.1 Eulemur rufifrons | reverse complement strand
TAGGTTTACTGCTCGTGGTTAGAGTTACGTTTAGGGGTTAGCATTAGGGTTAGGGATTAGGTTTAGGGTAAGTGTTTAGAGTTAGTGTTGGGCTTTAGGCTCGGGGCTTAGGTTCAGGGTCAGAGGTTAGGGTTGGTGGTAGGGCTTAGATTTAGCGGTCAGTTTAAGGGCACAGGACCTGGTTAATCTACGGTGAGAGGGGTGTGGTCGGAGTCACCACAAAAGCACAACATCATTCCCTGGGCCCTGGGACAAGACCTACATGCAGGACTCAGGCGGATCCTCATCTCACACATGGCATGGCTGTATTGTAGGCTTGCTTCACTCGGGAATGGAAGTAGTGTGAGAATTAAGGTTAGGGTTGGGGTTAGGGGTTTCGAGTTAGGGGTTAGGTTTCGAGTCAGGGTTAGGTGCTAGTGGTTAGGGGTAGAGTTAGTGTTACGGGTTCGGTGTTAATTCTGGGTTAGGGAGCCAGGGGTAGGTTTAGGGTTGGGGTAAGTGTTATCGTTAGCGGTTAGGGTTAATGGATAGGGTTAGGGTTAAGGGTAGGCTTAGGGTTAGGGTTCAGGGTTAGGGTTAAGGTTTAGGGTTAGGGTCAGGGTTAAGGGTTAGGGTTAGGGTTAGGGTGTTATGGTTAAGGATTAGGTTTATTGTTCAGGTTTAAGGTTAGCATTAGGGGTTTGTGTTACTTCTAACTTTAGGTCAGTGTTGGGGTTAGAACTCTAGGCATTAAGGTAAAGGTTAGAGTTAGGGTTAAGAGTTGGGGTTATGTTTAATGGTTAGGATTGGGATTAGGGTTAAGGGTTAGGGTTAAGGTTAGGGGTTATGACTAAGGATCAACGGTTACGGTTATTTTTAGGCGTAGGGTTAGGGTAAGGGGTTAGGATTAGTGTTAGTGTTGTTGGTAGGGTTAAGGTTAGGGTTGGTGTTTCAGAATTAGAGATTAGGTGTTATGCTTATGGCTAGGAGTTAGGGTTAGAATTACAGTATAGGGCTTGTTCTCAGGGTGTCATGCATTAACGTTACGATATGGGGTTAAAATTAGGGTTACGGTGAGGTTTATGTGTTAAGGTGAGCAGTAGGATCAGGGTTAGGTGTTATGTTCTGGGTTAGGGTTATGGGTGAGGGGTAGTGTTTATGCTTAGGGCATGGGCCCTGTATGCCCTAGGAATCGAAGTTAGGGGTCGGTTGTGGTCGCTGGGAACCCACTCTATCGTACGCTGTGTATGGGCCTCTGGGTTTCTTGCAGGACACTGTGGCAGTGCCGGCTTTCATGCATGGCTTAGTAGGATTGTAGGCTTTCAAAACTCTGAGAAAGCAAGAAGTCTGAGAATTAGATTTAGGGTTAGGATTACGGTACGGTTTAGGGATGAAGATTAGTGATAGGGTGAGGGCTTAGGGTTAGAGGTTAGGGTTAGGGTTAGGGTTGTTTGTAGGGTGAAGTTTAGGGTTGGCATTTTAGAATTAGGGATGAGGTCTTATGGTTATGGCTGGGGATTAGGATTAGAATTATGGGATGGGGCTTCTTCTCAGGGTTTTATGCATTAAGGTTAAGATAAGGGGATAAGTTAGGGTTACGGGGAGGTTTATGTTTTAAGGTGAGCAATAGGATCAGGGTTAGGTGTTATATTCAGGGTGAGGGTTATCTGTTAGGGGTAGTGTTTATACTTAGCGTACAGGCCCTGTCTGCACTTGGCGGGGGGCTGGGGTTAGGGGGATGGGATTGTCCCCGGGAACCCACTCTATCGTACGCTGGATATGGGCTCCTTGTTTTCATGCAGGACACAGTGGTAGAGCCCCCTTTTACTCATGGCATGGGAGGATTTTAGGCTTTCTAAACTCTGAGAAAGCAAGAAGTCTGACAATTAGATTTAGGGGTAGGATTATGGTAATGTTTATCGAGGAAGATTAGTGTTAGGGTGGGCTCTTAGGGTTAGGGGTTAGGGTTAAAGGTTTGTGTTATTTTTAACAGTTACAGTTACGTTTACAGTTAAGTTTCAGGGTTAGGGTTAAGGTTTGGTTTTATCGTTTGGCACAGGGTTAGGCTTCAGTGTTAGCTTTATGGTTAAAGATTAGGATTAGGGTTAGGGTTAAGGGTTAGTGTGAGGGTTAATGGTAAGTTTCAAGATTAAGGGTTAGGGTTGGGCTTAGGGTTAGGAATAAGGCTTCGTGTAACATTTAGGTTTAAAGTTAAGTGTTATGGTTATGGCTAGAGGTTAGGGTTAGGTTTAGGGTTCATGGTTAGGGTTACATTTAGGGGTTCGGGTTACGGGTTAAGTTTAGGGCGAGTGTTTAGTGTTACTGTTGGGCGTTAGGATAAGGGCCGAGGTTTAGGGTTAGGATTTAGGTTTAGTGTTAGGGCTTAGATTTAGTGGTTAGTTTAAGGGCACATGCTCTGTTTAATCTATGGAGGGAAGGGTGCAGACTGGGTCGCCTCAACACCACACCATCGTACTTGGGCCTTGGGCCCAGACCTACATGCAGGACTCAGGCAGAGCCTCTTCTCACTCGTGGCATGGCTCTATTGTAGGCTTGGTCAACTCTGAGAACAAAGGAAGTGTGAGAATTAGGGTTATGGTTAGGGTTATGTGTTTGGGGTTAGAGGTTTGGGTTTGAGTGAAGTTTAGTGGTTAGGAATTAGAAGTTAGGATTAGTGTGTCAGGGCTTAGGTGTTAGGTTTTTGTAAGGGGCTAGCGTTAGATTTAGGTTTAGGGTTAATGTTCAGGTGGGTTAGGGGTCAGCGTTAGGGTTAGGCTTACAAGATAGGATTAAGGTAAAGGGTGAAGGCTTAAGATTAGCAGTAAGGGTTAAGGTTAGGGTTAAGGGTTAGGGTTTCGGTCCAAGTTAAGGGTGAGAGTGAGGGTTAACAGTTGCGATTAGGGTAATGGTTTAGGGATAGTAATAGGTTTAAGGGATAGGGTTAGGGTTAGGTTTAGGGTTCGGGGTTAGGGTTAGCATTAGCGGTTAGGGTTAGGGTTAGGGGTTAGGGTTACAGTTAGGGTTAGGTCTAGGCATTATGGTAATGGTTCGTGTTAGGGTTAAGAATTAGGGTTAGGTTTAATTGTTAGGATTATGATCAGGGTAATGGTTAGGGTTAGGGTTAGCGGTTAGAGTTAGGGTTAGTGTTAGGGTTGTTTGTAGGGTGAAGGTAATGTTTAGCAGTTTAGAATTAAGGTTAGGGATTAGGTGTTACGGTTATGCTAGGAGTTAGGCTTAGAATTAAGGGATAGGGTTTGTTCTTAGGGTAAGTGTTATGCAATAACATTAGGATAGGGGTTAAAGTTAGGGTTACAGTGAGGTTTACGTGTTAAGGTGAACAATAACATCAGGGTTAGGTGTTATGTTCAGGGTTAGGGTTATGGGTGAGGTGCAGGGTTTTTGCTTAGGGCATGGGCCCTGTCAGCACTAGCAGGGGGAGTTAGGGGGCTGTGATTGTCCCCGGGATCCCACTCTATTGTGCACAGAGTATGGGCTCCTGGGTTTCATGCAGGACACTGTGGCAGAGCCAGCTTTCACGCATGGCTTTGGAGAATTGTAGGCTTTTAAAACTCTGAGATAGCAAGAAGTCTGAGAATTAGATTTAGGGTTAGGATTATGGTTAGGGTTAGGGATGAAGATTAGTCAGGGAGAGGGCTTAGGGTTAGGGCTTAAGCTTCGAGTGAGGATTAGGGGTTAGGGAGTAGGTGTTGGGTTTAGTGATAGGGTTAGGGCTTAGGGGTTAGGGTTGGGTTAGGGGCTAGGGTTAGATTTAGAGTGGGGTTAGGGTTAGCGTTATGGGTTAGGGTTAGGGTTAAGGGATAGGATAAGGGTTAAGCGTTAAGGCTTAGGGTTAGCGTTAAGTGTTAGGTTTAGTTTTAAGGGTTAGGGTTACAGTTCGAGTTAAGGGTTAGTGTGGGGTTAACGGTTAGGGCTAGGGTTATGGGTTAAGGATAGAGTTAGGTTTAAGGCTTAGGATTAGGGTTCAGTGTTAGGGTTAGCATTAGGGATTAGGGTTAGGGTTAGGGGTTACGTTTACTCTTAGGGTTAGGTCTAGGCATTAGGGTACGTGTTAGTGTTAGGCTTAAGAGTTAGGGTTAGGTTTAATTGTTAGGATTAGGAACAGGGTTAAGGGTTAGGGTTAAGTGTCAAGTGTTACGGTTATTTTTAGGTGTACGGTTAGGGTTAGCGGTTAGGGTTAGGGTTAGTTTGTAGGGATAAGGTAATGTTTAGCAGTTTTGAATTAGCCTTAGGGATTAGGTGTTACAATTGTGGCTAGGAGTTAGGGTTAGAATTAAGGGATAGGGGTTGTTCTTAGGGTAAGTCTTATGCATTAACGTTAGGATAACAGGTTCAAGTTAGAGTTATGGTGAGGTTGATGTGTTAAGGTGAGCAATAGTATCAGGGTGAGCTGTGATGTTCAGGGTTAGGGTTATGGGTGAGGGGTAGTGTTTATGCTTATATCACGAGCCCTCTCTGCTCTAGGAGGGGGCTTAGAGGGCTGGGATAGATGCCGGAAGCCACTCTATCATACACTGGGTATGGGCCCCTTGGTTTCATGCCGGACACAGTGGCCAAGCCTCCTTCTACACATGGCATGGGAGGATTGTAGGCTTTGTAAACTCTGAGAAAGCAAGAAGTCTGAGAATTAAATTTAGGGCTAGGATTAGGGTTAGGGTTAGCAATATAGGTTACTGTTATGGTGAGGGCTTAGGGTTAGGGGTTTCAGTTAGGGTCAGGGTTAAAGGTTAGTGTTAGGTTTAACAGTTACAGTTAGGTTTAGGGTTAAGCTTTAAGGTTTAAGCTTAGGGTTAAGATTAGGGGTTAGGTTTTGGTACAGGGTAAGGGTTAAGTGCTAGGTTTAGGCTTAAAGATTAGGATTAGGGTTAGGGTTAAGGTTTAGTGTGAGGGTTAACGGTTAGGGTTAAGGTTAAGTGTTAGGTTTATGGGTTAGGGTTAGGGTTAAGTGTTCATGTTAGGTTTAGGGTTAGAGTTAAGTGTTATGGTTAGGGTTAGGGGTTTGGGTTAGGTTTAGGGTTCATGGTTAAGGTTACATTTAGGGGTTAGGTTTAGGGTAAGCGTTTAGTGTTAGTGTTGGGCATTAGGGTCAGGGCTTAGGTAGGGTTAGGGGTTAGGGTCAGTGTTTGGGCTTTGATTTGGCGGTTAGTTTAAGGGTACAGGACCTGTGTAATCTATGGTGAGAAGGGTGCAGAATGTTTCCATGCGACACCACACCATCGGATCCTGGGCCTTTGGCCCAGACCTACTTGCAGGACTCATGCGGAAACTCTACTCACGCATTGCATGGTTGTATTTTAGGCTTGGTTAACTCTGAGAATGGAAGTAGTGTGAGAAATAGGGTTATGGTTAGGGTTAAGGGTTTGGTGTTAGGGGTTAGGGTTCAAGTGAGGTTTAGTGGTTAGGGACTAGGATTTAGGGTTAGTGTTAGGGTTAGGGGTTAGTTTTGCGTTAGGGGCTAGGGTTAGATTTATGGTTGGGGTTAGTGTTAGGGTTAGGATTAGGCATCAGGGTTAGTGTTAGGGTTAAAGGATAGCATTGGCGTTAAGTGTTTAGGCTTAGGGTTTGTGTTAAGTGTTAGGGTTGGGGTTTAGGCTTAGGGTTACGGTTTGAGTTAAGCTCTAGGGTGAGGGTTAAAGATTAGGCTTAGGATTATTGGTTAGGGATAGAGTTATGTTTATGGGTTAGGGATAGGGTTAGGTTTAGGGTTCAGTGTTAGGGTTAGCATTAGGGGTTAGGGTTAGGGTTAGGGGTTAGGCGTAGTGATGTATTAAGGGCTATGGTTAGAATTAGGATTGGGGTTAGTGTTAGGTTTAGGGTTAGGGGTTAGGTTTAGGGTTAAGGGATAGGATTATGGTTAAGGGTTGGGCGTAGCTTTAGGGTTAAGATTTAGTGTTAGGGTCCGGTTTAAGGGTTAGGGTGAGGGTTAACGGTTAGGGTTAGGGTTGGGGTTAGGGGTTAGGGATATAGTTAGTATTAAGTGTTAGAGTTAGGTTTAGGGTTCAGGGTTAGGGTTAGCTTTAGGGGTTATGATTAGGGTTAGGTGTTAGTTTAGTGTTAGTGTTAGGTCTAGGCGTCAGGGTAAGGTTTAGGGTTAGGGTTAAGAGCTAAGGTTGGGTTTAGTGGTTAGGATTAGGGTTAGGGTTAGGAGTTAGGGTAAAGGGTCAAGGGTTAGCATTATTTTTAGCCATAGCTTTGGCGTTAGGAGTAAGGGTTAGGTTCAGTGTTAGGGTAACAGTAGGTTACCGTAACAGTAACTACGTAGGGTAACAGTTAGTGTTAGTGGTTTAGAATTAGGGTTAGGGATTAGTTGTCACAGTTATGACTAGGAGATAGGGTTAGAATTATGGGATAGGGGTTAATCTCAGGGTAAGTGTTATGCATTAACGTTAGGATAAGAGGTTAAAGTTCAGGTTACGGTGAGGTTTACATTCTAAGGTGAGCAATAGAATCAGGGTTAAATGTTATTTTCAGGGTTAGAGTTTTGGGTGAGGTGTAGAGTTTATGCTTAGGGCACGGGCCTTGTCTGCATTAGGCGGGGGGGGGGGGTTAGGGGGCTGGGATTGTCACCAGGAACCCACTCTATCGTACTCTGGTTATGGGCCCCAGCGGTTCATTCAGGACACAGTGGAAGAGCCTCCTTTCACGCATGGCATGGGAGGATTGTAGGCTTTCTAAACTCTAAGAAAGCAAGAAGACTGAGAATTAGATTTAGGGTTAGGGTTAGGGTTCGGGTTAAGGATCAAGGTTAGTATTAGGGTGAAGGCTTAGAGTTAGGGGTTACGGGTAGCGTTACAGGTTACTCTTAGTTTTAACCGTTACAGTTAGGTACAGGGTTAAGGTTTATGGTTAGGTTTAAGGTTAGGGTTTAGGGTTTGGTACAGGATTAGGGTTAAATATTAGGTTTAGGGTTAAAGATTACGATTAAGGTTAGGTTTAAAGGTTAGTGTGAGGGTTAACAGTCAGGGTTAAAGTTAAGAGTTAGGGTTAGGGTTAGTGTTAGGATTAAGGGTTCATGTTAGGTTTAGGGTTAGAGTTAAGTGCTATGGTTAGCGCTCGAGGTTAGGGTTAGGTTTAGGGTTCACAGTTAGGGTTACGTTTAGAGGTTAGCATTAGGGTTAGGGATTAGCTTTAGGGTAAGAGTTTAGAGTTAGTGTTGGGCTTTAGGCTCAGGGCTTAGGTTTAGGGTCAGAGGTTAGGGTTGATGTTAGGGCTTAGATTTAGTGGTTAGTTTAAGGGCACAGGACCTGTTTATTCTACAGTGAGAGGGGTTAGGGTTAGGGTTAGGGTTGTCGTAGGGGTTAAGGTTAGATTTAACCTTGGGGTTAGTGTTAGGGTTAGGATTAGGGGGTTAGTGTTAGGGTTAGGGGTTAAAAACACCTACAGCCAGCCCTAACCCGATTTCTGACACTTCTTCCATTCTCAGAGTTAACCAAGCCTACAATACAGCCATGTCATGCGTGAGAAGAGGCTCCACCTGAGTCCTGTATGTAGGTCTTGGCCCAAGGCCCAGCGTACGGTGGTGTTGTGTCGCAGCGACCCTGTGCACCACTCTCACCATAGATTAAACAGGTCCTGTGCCCTTAAACTAACCGCTAAATCTCAGCCCTAACACTAATCCTAACCCCTAACCCTAAAAGTTATCCTTAACCCTACTGTTAACACTCAAACTAACCCTTAACTCTAACCCTTGTCATGATCTTTAACCCTAACCCTAACACTTAACCCTAACCCTGTACCAAACCATAACCCCTAAGCTTAACCCTAACCCTAAACCTAAACCCTAAGTCTAACTGTAACTGTTAAACCTAACAGTAACATTTAACCCTAAAACTAACCGTATCCCCTTACCCGAAGCCCTCACCCTAAGATTAAACTTCATCCCTAACCATAACGATAATCCTAACCTTAAATCTAATTCTCAGACTTCTTACTTTCTTAGAGATTTGAAAGCTTACAATCCTCCTTTACCATGCGTGAAATCAGGCTCTGCCAGAGTGTCCTACAAGAAACCCATGGGCCCATACCCTGCATACGATAGAGTGGGTTTCTGGTGACAATCGCATCCCCCTCAATCCCACTCCTAGGGAAGACAGGGCCCATACCCTAAGCAAAACCCTACCCCTCACTCATAATTCTAACCCTGATCCTATTGCTCACCTTAACACATAAACCTCACCGTAAACCTAACTTTAACCACTTATCCTAACATTAATGCATAACACTTATGCTAAGAACAACCCCTATCACTTAATTCTAACCCTAACTCCTAGCCATAACAGTAACCCCTAATCCCTAACCCTAATTCTAACCACTAAACATTACCTTAACCCTACAAACAACCCTAATACTAACCCTAACCTTAAACGCTAACCCTAACCTTATCCCTAAACATAACCTTAAAAGTTTACCCTAAACCCTAACCCTATCCCCTAACCCTAAGCCTAACCCTTAATTCTGATCCTAATCCTAACAATTAAACCTAACCCTAACCCTTAACCCTAACACTAACCCTTACCTTAATGCCGAGACCTAATCTTACCAGTAAAGCTACCTCTAACCCTAACCCTAGACCTTAAACCTAACACTATCCCTAACTTATAACCCTAACCCTAACTGTTAACCCTCACCCTAACCCTTAACTCGGACCATAACCCTAACCCTTAACCCTAACCCTATCCCTTAATGCTAACCCTAAGCCTTAACACTTAACCCTAATCCTATCCCTTAACCCTAACCCTAACCCCTAACCCTAACCCTAACCCTAACCCCAACCCTAAATCTATCTCTAGTCCCTAACCCAACCCTAACCGTTAACCCCTAATGCTAACATTAACCCTAACCCCTAATCCCTAACACCTAACCCTCACGCGAACACTAACCCCTAACCCCAAACACCTAACCCTAATCATAACCATAATTCTCACACTTCCTCCATTCTCAGAGTTAGCCAAGCCTACAATAAAACCATGCCATGCGTGAGAAGAGGCTCTGCCTGAGACCTGCATGTAGGTCTGGGCCCAAGGCCTAGGGTACGATGGTGTGGTGTGGCGATGACCCATTCTGCACACTTCTCACCATAGATTACACAGGTCCTGTGCCCTTAAAATAACCTCTAAATCTAAGCCCTAACGCTAACTCTAACACTAACCCTTAACCCTAAACTTAAGCCCTGACCCTAACGCCCAACACTAACATTAAACCCTTACCCTAATCCTTACCCATAACCCTAATGCCTAAACGTAACCCTAACGATGAACCCTAAACCTAACCCTAACCCCAAACCCTAACCATAACACTTAACTCTAACCCTAAACCTAACATGAACACTTAAACCTAAACTTAACCACTAACCCTAACACTTAACCTTAACCCTAACCGTTAACTCTCACACTAACCCTTAAACCTAACCCTAATCGTAATCTTTAACCCTAAACCTAACAGTTAACCCTTACCCTGTACCAAAACCTAACCCCTAACCTTAACCTTAACCCTAACACTTGACCCTAAAGCTAACTGTAACCATTAAACCTAACACTAACCTTTAACCCTGACCGTAACTCTAACCCCTAACCCTAAGCCCTCACCCTAATGCTAAACTTTATCCTTAACACTAACCATAATCCTATCCCTAAATCTAATTCTCAGACTTCTTGCTTTCTCAGAGTTTAGAAAGCCTACAATCCTCCCATGCCATGCGTGAAAAGAGGCTCTGCCACTGTGTCCTGCATGAAACCCAGGGACCCATACCCAGTGTACGATAGAGAAAGTTCTCGGCCACAATCCTAGACCCCTAATCCTCCCGCCTAGTGCAGACAGGGCCCGTGCCCTAAGCATAAAAAGTACGCCTAACATATAACCCTAACCTTGAACGTAACACCTAACCCTGATCCTACTGCTCACCTTATCATGTAGACCACACTGTAACCCTAACTTTAACCGCATCTCCTAAAGTTAATGCATAACACTTACACTGAGAACAACGCCTATCCCATAATTCTAACCCTAAATCTTAGCCATAACCATAAAACCTAATCCCTAACCCTAATTCTAAACTGCTATCCCTAACCTTAACACTACCAACAACCCTAACACTAACCCTAAACCTAACCCTCACCCCTAATCCTACCCTATGCCTAAAAGTAACCCTAACTCCTAACCCTTATCCCTAACCAAAAGCCCTGTCCCTAACCATAAGACTTAAGTCTCACCCTTATACCCTAACCCTAATACGAATCCTTAAGCCTAACCCCCAATCCTAACAATTAACCTTAACCCTAACTGTTAACGCTCACCCTAACCCTTAAATCAGACCAAAACCCTAACACTTAACCCTAACCCTAATCCCTAATGCTAACCCTAAGCCTTAACCCTTTACCCTAATCCTATCCCTTAAGCCTAACCCTAACCCTAATTCCTAACCCTAACCATAATCCCTAACCCTAACCCTAACACTAACCCTAACTCTGAATCTAACCCTAGCCCCTAAACCAACACTAACCCCTAACCCCTAACCCTAACACTAACACTAACTCCTAATTTCTAACCCCTGAACCACACTCGAACCCTAACCCCTAACCCCAAACAATTAACCATAACCATAACCCTAATTCTCACACTTCCTCCATTTTCAGAGTTCACCAAGCCTACAATAGAGCCATGCCATGAGTGAGAAGAGGCTCCGCCTGAGTCCTGCATGTAGGTCTGGGCCCAAGGCCCAGGTACGATGGTGTGGTGTCAAGGGGACCAATTCTGCACCCTTCTCACCATAGATTAAACAGGTCCTGTGCCCTTAAACTAACCGCTAAATCTAAGCCCTAACACTAAACCTAAACGCTAACCCTAAACCTAAGCCCTTATCCTAATGCCCAACACTAACACCAAACACTCACCCTAAACCTAACCCGTAACCCTAACCCCTAAACGTAACCCTAACCATGCACCCTATATCTAACCCTAACCCCTAACCCTAACCATAACACTTAACTCTAACCCTAAACTAACATAAACCCTTAACACTAAACCTAATCCCTAACCCTCATGCTTAACCCTAACCGTTAATCCTCACACTTACCTTTAAACCTAACCCTAATTGTAATCTTTAACTCTAAACTTAACACTTAAACCTTAACCTGTACCAAAACCTATCCCCTAAACTGAACCCTAACACTAAACCTTAACGCTAAACCTAACTGTAACTGTTAAACCTAACACTGACCTTTAACTCTGACCCTAAACCTAACCCCTAACCCTAAGGCATCACCTTAACACTAAACTTCATCCCTAATTCTAACCATAATCCTAACCCTAAATCTAATTCTCAGACTTTTTCTTTCTCAGAGTTTAGAAAGCCTATAATCCTCCCATGCCATGTGTGAAAGGAGGCCCTGCCACTGTGTCCAGGGGCCAATACCCAGCATACGATAGAGTGATTTCCCGGCGAATATGCTAGCCCCCTAACCTCTCCGCCTAGTGCAGACAAGGCACGTGCCCTAAGCATAAACACAACCCCTAACCAATAACCCTAACCATAACTGTTAACTCTCACCCTAACATTTAACCCTGACACTAACCCTAACCCGTAAACCTATCCCTAAACCTTTACCCAAAGCCTAAGCCTTAACTCTAACACTATCATTTAACCCTAGCCCTAACCCCTAAATGTTACACTAACCATGAACCCTAAGCCTAACCGTAACCCCTAACACTAACCATAACACTTAACTGTAACCCTAAACCTAACAAGACCCCTTAACCCTAACACTAACCCCTAACCCTAGCCCTTAAACTTAACCCTAAACTTTTACCCTCACACTAACCTTTAACACTAACCATAATGCTAATCTTTAACCCTAAACCTAACACTTAACTCTTACCCTGTACGAAACCCTAACCCCTGACCTTAACCCTGACAATAAACCTTAACCCTAAACCTAACTTTAACCGTTAAAACTAACACTAACCTTAACCCTAACTCTAACTCTAACCCTTAACCCTAAGCCCTCACCCTAACACTAATCGTCATCCCTAATCCTAACCATAATCCTATCCCTAAATCTTAATCTCAGACGTCTTCCTCTCTCAGAGTTTAAAAAGCCCTCACCCTAAAATTTAACCCTAAACCTAACTGTAACTGTTTAAACTAACACTAATCTTTAACCATAACCCTAACCCTTAACCTGAACCCTAAGCCAAACTCTTAACCCTAATCCTATCCCTTAACCCTAACTCTAATCCCTAACTCGAACGCTAACACTAACCCCAACCCTAAACCTAACCCTAGCCCCTAACCCAACCCTCACCCCAACCCCTAACCCTAACACTAACCCTAACCCCTAATGCCTAACCCCTAACCCTCATTTGAACACTCTCTCCTAAACCCAAATCCCTAACCCTAACCATAACCCTAATTCTCACACTTCTTCCATTCTAAGAGTTAACCAAGCCTACAATACAACCATGCCATGCATGAGAACAGGCTCCCCCTGATTCCTGCATGTACGTCTGAGCCCAAGGCCCAGGGTACAATGCTGTGGTGTCTCAGCGACCGATTCCACACCCTTCTCACCATAGATTAAACAGGTCCTCTGACCTTAAACTAATCGCTAAATCTAAGTCCTAACACTAACCCCTACCCTAAACAGAAACCCTGACCCAAACTCCCTTCACTAACACTATACCCTTACACCAAACCTAACCCCTAAACCTAACCCCTAAACATAACCTTAACCATGAACCCTAAACCTGAACCTAAACCCTAACACTTAAGTGTAACCCTAAACCTAACACGAACCCCTAATCCTAACCCTAAACCCTAACCCTAACCCTTCACCTTAACCCTAACCGTTAACCCTCAGCTAACCCTTAAACCTAACACTAATCCTAATCGTTACCCCTAAGCCGAACACTTAACCCTAACCCTGTACCAAACCCTAATCCCTAACACTAAGCCCTCTCCCTAACACTAAACTTCATCCCTAACCCTAACCGTAATCCTAACCCTAAATCTAATTCTCAGACTTCTTGCTTTCTCAGAGTTTAGAAAGCCTACAATCCTCCCATGCCATGCATGAAAGGAGGCTCTGCCACTGTGCCCTGCATGAAACCCAGAGGCCCATACCCAGCATACGATAGAGTGGGTTCCTGGTGACAATCCCAGCCTCCGAGCCCCCCCACCTAGTGAAGACAGGGCCTGTGCCCTAAGCATAAACACTGCCCCTAACCCATAACCATAACCCTGATCATAACATCTGACCCTGATCCTATTGCTCACCTTAACATGTAAAACTCACCATAACCCTAATCCTAACCCCTTATCCTAACGTTAATGAATAATACTTACCCTGAGGACAACACCTATCCCATAATTCTAACCCTAACTCTTATTCATAACTGTAAAACCTAATACCTAATTGTAAGCTGCTAACCCTAAATTTAACCCTACCAACAGCCCTAACACTAACCCTAACCCTAACCCTTGATCCTTAAGCCTAAACCCTAACCCTAACCCTAACCCTAAGTATAAACTCTACCCCTCACCCATAACCCTAACCCTGAACATAAAACCTAACCCTGATCCTATTGCTCACCTTAACACGTAAAGCTCACCGTAACACTAACTTTAACCGCTTACCCTAACTTTAAGCATAAAACTGACCCTGAGACCAACCCCTATGCCATAATTCTAACCCTAACTCCTTACCATAACCATAACACCTAATCCCTAACCCTAATTCTAAACTGCTAAACCTAACCTTAAGCCTACAAAAAACCTTAACGGTAACACTAACCCTAACACCTAATCCTAACCCTGTGCCTGAAAATAAACCTAACCCTTAACCTTTAACCCTAATGCTAACCCATAACCCTAACCATAACACTTTACTCTAACCCTAAATCTAACACGAACGCTTAACACTAGCCCTAAACCCTAACCCTAACCCTTAAACACAAACTTAACCATTAACACTCACACTAACCGTCAACCCTAATCCGAATTCTAATCTTTAACCCTAAACCTAACACTTAACCCTAACCCTGTACCAAACCCTAACCCCTAACCATAACCCTCACCCTAAAACGTAACCCTAAACCTAACTGTAACCGTTAAACCTAACTCTAACATTTAACCTTAACTCTACCCATAATCCCTAGCCCTAATCCCTCACCCTAGCACTAACCTCATTCCTAACCCTAACTATAATCCTAACCCTAAATCTAATTATCAGACTTCTTGCTTTCTCAGCGTTAGAAAGCCTACAATCCTCCCATGCCATGAATAAAAGGAGGCTCTACCACTGTGTCCTGCCGGAAACCCCAGTGCCCATACTCAGCATACACTAGAGTGGGTTCCCGACGACAATCGCAACCCCAAACCCCTCCCCCCCTGCCTAGTGCAGACAGGGCCCGAGTCATAAGCATAAACCCTACCCCTCACCCCTAACCATAACCCTGAACATAACACCTGACCCTGATCCCATTGCTCACCTTAAAATGTAAATCTCACCATAATCCTAAATTTAACCCCTTATCATAACGTTAATGCATAACACTTACCCTGAGAACAACTCCTATCTCTGAATTCTAACCCTAACTCCAAGCCATAACCATAACACCTAATCCCTAAGGCGAATTCTAAACTGCTAACCCTAACCTTAAACCTACCATCAAACCAAACATTACCCTAGACCCTAACTTTAAAACTATGCCTAAAAATAACCCTAACACTTCACCCTTAATCCTAACCCCTAACTCTAACCCTAACCCTATCCCTAAGACGCTAACCATAACCCTAACTGTTAACCCTCACCCTAACACGTAACCCTGACCTTAACCCTAAACCTTAACACTAACCCTTAACCCTAACCCTAAGCCAAACCCTTAACCATAATCCTATCCTTTAACCCTAAACGCTAACCCTAATATTAACCCCAACCCTAAACCTAACCCTAGCACCCTAACCCAAACCCAACAACTAACCCCTATCCCTAACACTAACCCTAACTCCTAATCCCTAGGACCTAACCCTGACTCGAACCATAATCCCAAACTCCAAACCCCTAACCCAAACCCTAACCCTGATTCTCACACTACTTCCATTCTCAGAGTGAAGCAAGCCTACAATACAGCTATACTATGCGTGAGATGAGGCTCCACCTGAGTCCTGCATGTAGGTCCTTTCCCAAGGATCAGGGAACGATTTTGTGCTTTCGTGGAGACTCCGACAGCACCCTTCTCACCGTAGATAAAACAGGTCCTGTGCCCTTAAACTAAAAGCTAAATCTCAGCCCTAACACTAACACTAACCCCTAACGGTAAACATAAGCTCCGACCGTAACGCTGAACACGAACTCTAAAACCTTACCCTAAACCTAAGCCCTAACCCTAACACTAACCCCTAAACATAACACTAACCATGAACCCTAAACCTAACCCTAACCATAACACTTAACGCTAACCCTAAAGCCTACACGAAGACTTATTCCTAACACTAACAAAAACCCTAGCCCTTACTCTTGATCCTTATCATTAACCCTCACACTAGCCCTTAACCCTAACCCTAATCCTAATCTTTAACCCTAAAGCTAAAACTTAAGCCTAACACTGTACCAAACGCTAAACCTTAACCTTAACCCTAACCCTAAAACATAACCATAAACCTGACTGTAACGGTTAAACCTAACACTAACCTTTAACCCTAACCACTGACCTTAAGAACGCACCCTAACACTAACCTTCATCCCTAAACATTACCATAAACCTACCCCTAAATCTAATTCTCAGACTTCTTGCTTTCTCAGAGTTTAGAAAGCCTACAATTCTCCCACGTCATGAGTAAAAGGAGGCTCTGCCACTGTGTCCTGCAAGAAACCCGGGGGCCCATAACTAGTGCATGATAGAGCGGGTTCCCAGTGGCAATCCTAGTCCCTAACCCCCCCCTCCTGGTGAAGACAAGGCCCGTGCGCTAAGCAAAAACACTATCCCTAACAGATAACCCTAACTCCAAACATAAAACCTAACCCTGATCCTGTTGCTCACCTTAAAACATAAACCTAACCATAACACTAATTTATCCCCTTATGTTAACGTTAATGCATAGCACCCAAAGAAGAAGCCCTATCCCATAATTCTAAACCTAACCCCTAGCCATAACCATAACACCTCATCCATATTCTAAAGTGCCAACCCTAAACTTCAACCTACCATCAACCCTAACCCTAACCCTAACCCTTAACCCTAAGCCCTCACCCTAACACTAATCTTCATCCCTAAACCGTGCCGTAATCCTAACCCGAAATCTAATTCTCAGACTTCTTCCTTTCTCAGAGTTTTGAAAGCCTACAATCCTACTAAGCCATGCATGAAAGCCCGCTCTGCGACAGTGTCCTGCAGGAAACCAGAGGCCCATACACTGCATACGATAGAGTAGGTTACCAGCGACCATCACAGACCCCTATCTTTGCCTCCTAGTGCATACAGGGCCCGTGCCCAGAGCATAAACCCTACCCCTCACCCATAAGACTAACCCAGAACATAACACCTAACCCTGATCATACTGCTCACCTTAAGAGGTAAAGCTCACCATAACCCTAACTTTAACACCTTATCTTAACGTTAATGCATGACACCCTGAGAAAAAGCACTATACTGTAATTCTAACGCTAACTCCTAGCCATAACCATAACACCTGATCCCGAATTCTGAAACGCCAACCCTAACCTTAACCCTACCAACAACACTAACACTAACCCTAACACCTTACCCTAACCCTACGCATAAAAATAACCCTAACCGTTGATCCTTAGTCATAACCCCTAACATTAACCCTAACACTTAACCCTAATCCCAAGCCTAATCATTAAACATAACCCTAACACTTAACCTTAAACCTAACCTTTACCTTAATGCCTAGAGATCTAACCCTAACACTGACTTACAGTTAACACTAACCCTAACCCCCTAATGTAAACCTTAAACCTGAACCATAAACCTAACCCTTAAACCTAATCCTATCCCTAACCCCCTAACCCTATCCCTAACTGTTAACCCTCACCCTAACCCTTAACCCTGACCCTAACCCTAAACCTGAACCCTTACCCTAAGCCTAACCCTTAACCCTAACCCTATCCCTTAACCCTAACGCCTAACCCTAACGCTAACTCCAAACCTAAACCTTACCCTGGGCCCCTAAACCAGAGTTAACACCTAACCCGTAACACTAACTCTAACCCTAACCACTAATCCCTAGCACCTAACCCTGACTCCAAGCCTAACCACTAACTCGAAACCCCTAACCCCAACCCTAACCCTAATTCTCACACTACTTCCATTCCCGAGTGAAGCAAGCCTACAATACAGCCATGCCATGTGTGAGATGAGGCTCCGCCTGAGTCCTGCATGTAGATCTTGTCCCAGGGCCCAGGGAATGATGTTGTGCTTTCGTGATGACTCCGACCGCACCCCTCTCACCGTAGATTAACCAGGTCCTGTGCCCTGAAACTGACCGCTAAATCTAAGCCCTACCACCAACCCTAACCCCTGACCCTGAACCTAAGCCTCGAGCCTAAAGCCCAACACTAACTCTAAACCCTTACCCTAAACCTAATCCTTAACCCTAATGCTAACCCCTAAACGTAACCCTAACCGTGACCAGTAAACCTAACCCTAACCTCTAACACAAACCCTAACACATAACTCGAACCCTAAAGCTAACCCTAACCCTTAACCCTAAACCTAAACCCTAACCCTAACTCTTAACCTTAACCCTAACCGTTAACTCTCACGCTAACCTTTAATCCTAACCCTAATCCTAATCTTCAACCGTAAACCTAACACTTAACCCTAACCCTGTACCTAACCCTAACCCTATACCAAACCCTAACCCCTCATCTTAACCCTAACCGTAAACCTCAACCCTAAACCGAACTGTAACCGTTAAACCTAAGAGTAACCTTTAACCCTAACCCTAATCCCTAACCCTAAGCCCTCACCCTAACACTAAACTTCATCCTTAACCCTAACCAGAATCCTAACCCTAAATCTAATTCTCAGACTTCTTGCTTTCTTAGAGTTTAGAAAGCCTGCAATCCTCCCATGCCATGCGTGAAAGGAGGCTCTACCACTGTGTCCTGCATCAAACCTACGGGCCCATACCCAGAGTACGATACAGTGGGATCCTGGTGACAATCCCAGTCCCCTAACCTCCCCCCACCCCCGCCTAAGGCAGACAGGGCCCGTGCGCTAAGCATAAACAATACCTGTAACAGATATCCCTCACCGTGAACATAACACCTAACCCTGTTCCTATTTCTCCCCTTAACACGTAAACCTCACCGTGATCCTAACTTTAACCTCTTATCCTAACGTTAGTGCATAACCCATTTCCTGAGAACAACCCCTATCCCATAATTCTAACCCTATCTCCTAGTCGTCACTGTAACACCTAATCCCTAACCCTAATTCTAAACCGCTAACTCTAACCGTAACCCTGCCTACAACCCTAACACTGACAGTAACCCTTACTTCTAACCCCAACGCTATGCCTAACAAAAACCCTTAACCCTTCACCCTAACCCCTGAGCATTACCCTAACCTTTAACCGTAATCCTAATCTTAACCATTAAACCTAACCCTAGCTCTTAAAGCTAACCCTAAACCTTACCCTCACGACTAGACCTAACCCTGACACTAACCTAACACCTAACCCTAACCATAACCCCTACAGCTAACCTTAACCCTGATCCCTAAACCTAACCCTAACACTGAACCCTCACTATATCCCCAACCTCTAAGCCTTATCCTAACCGTTAACCCTCACCCTAACACTTAAACTGGACCATAACACTAAACATTAACCCTAACACTAAACTTTAACCCTAAACCTGAGCCCAACCCTTAACCCTAATCCTATCCTTTTACCCTAAACCTAACTCCTAAACCTAACCCTAAGACTAACCCCAATCCTAATTCTAACCATACCCCTTCATAAAACACTAACTCCTAACCCTAACACTTACCAAAAACCCTAATCGCTAATCCCTAACACTAACGCTTAACCTTTACCGTAACCGTTAACCCTCACCCTAACCCTTAACGCTGACCCTAACCTTAACCTTTAATCTAAGCCTGACCTTAACCCTAACAGTAAGGAAAACCCTCACGCCAACCTTATCCCTTATCCCTAACCCTAACACTACAGCTAAAAATAACACTAACCTTTGATCCTTAAACCCAACCCCTAACACTTACTTTAACCCCAAACCCTAACCCTAATCCTAAGCATTAAACCTAACCCTATCTCTTAACCCTTACTCTAACGCCTAGATCTAACCCTAAAATCTAACCTACCACCTAATCCTAACCTTAAGCCCTAATGCTAACTCTAACCCTGAACCCTAAACCTACCCGTAAACCCTTAACACTAACCCTATCCATAAACCTTAACCCTGACCCTAACCATTACCCGCACCCAAGCATTTAACCCTGACCCTAACCCTAATCCTTAACGATAAACTTAACACTAAACCCCAACCCTAAGCCCGACACTTAACCCTAATCCTAACCCTTGACCCCTAACCCTAAACCTAAGCCTAACCCCAACCTGAACCCTTAATCTTGACCCTTACCCTTAACCCTCACACTAAGCCTACTCCTAATCTTTAACCATGAAGCTAACACTGAAGCCTACCCCTGTGCCAAACGCTAAACCCAAACCTTAACCCGAACCCTGAGACTTAACCATAAACCTAACTGTAACTGTTAAACCTAACACTAACCTTTAACCCCAACCCCTAACCCAAGACCCCACCCTGACACTAATCTTCATCCCTAAACATTACCAGAATCCTACCCCTAAATCTAATTCTCAGAGTTCTTGCTTTCTCAGAGTTTAGAAAGCCTACAATCCTCCCATGCCATGAGTAAAAGGGGGCTCTGCCACTGTGTCCTGCATGAAACCCAGGAGCCCATACCCAGCGTACGATAGAGTGTGTTCCCGGGGACAATCCCATCCCCCTTACCCCCGCCCCCCGCCCAGTGCAGACAGGGCCCGTACGCTAAGTATAAACACTACCCCTAACAGATAACCCTCACCCTGAACATAACACCTAACCCTGATCCTATTGCTCACCTTAAAACATAAACCTCCCCGTAACCCTAACTTAGCCCCTTAACTTAACATGAATGCATAACACCTTGAGAAGAAGCCCTATCCCGTAATTCTAATCCTAAACCATAGTCATAACCGTAACACCTCATCCCTAATTCTAAAACGTCAAACCTAACCTTCACCCTACCAGCAACCCTAACCCTAACCCTAACCCTTAACCCTAAGCCCTCACCCTAACCACTAATCTTCATCCCTAAACCGTGCCGTAATCCTAACCCGAAATCTAATTCTCAGACTTCTTCCTTTCTCAGAGTTTTGAAAGCCTACAATCCTACTAAGCCATGCATGAAAGCCCGCTCTGCCACAGTGTCCTGCATGAAACCCAGAGGCGCATACACTGCGTGCGATAGAGTGGGTTCCCAGCGACCATCACAGACCCCTAACTTCGCCTCCTAGTGCATACAGGGCCCGTGCCCTAAGGATAAACCCTACCCCTCACCCATAACCCTAACCCAGAACATAACACCTAACCCTGATCCTACTGCTCACCTTAACAGGTAAAGCTCACCGTAACCCTAACTTTAACCCCTTATCTTAACGTTAATGCATGACACCCTGAGAACAAGACCTGTACCGTAAATCTAACGCTAACTCCTAGCCATAACCATAACACCTAATCCCTAATTCTGAAACGCCAACCCTAACCTTAACCCTACCAACAACACTAACACTAACCCTAACCCCTTACGCTAACCCTACGCCTAAAAATAACCCTAACCTTTGATCCTGAGTCATTACCCATAATCTTAACCCTAATCCTCAACCCTAATCCCAATCCTTAACCATTAAACTTAACCCTAACTCTTAACCCTAACCCTGACCTTTACCCTAATGCCTAGAGATCTAACCGCAACACTGACCTACAGTTACACTAACCCTACCCTCTAATGCTAACCTTAAACCTGAACCATAAACCTAACCCTTAACCCTAACCCTATCCCTAACCCCCTTACCCTAACTCTAACTGTTAACCCTCACCCTAACCCTCAACCTTGACCCTAACCTTAAACCTTAATCCTAACCATGCGTTTCATGAGCCTCTGCCTTTGTCCTGCGTGACAGTTGAAGCCCAACACCCAGGGTAAGATGAAGTGGGGACGCAGCCTTGCTCCACACCCACAGTGCCCCGTACATTAGACGGGGCCCGTGCCCTAACACACACCGTTAAACGTAAGCCCTAACCCTATCACTAAACCAAACCCTTCGTAAGCCCCGAATCTAACTCCTAACAGTAACCCTAATCCCTGACCCTTACTCTTGCCTCTCACCCTAAACCTAAACCCAAACCCAACCACTAAACATAATCCTAATCTCTAACCCTAACAGTAATCCTAACCCTAATTCTAACCTAAAACCCTAACCCCTAAATCTAATCCTAGTCCCTAACACCTAACCTTACCCTAAACCGAATTCCAATTCTCAGAGTTCTTCAATTCAAAAACTTAAAAAAGCCTACAATCCACCAATGCCATGTCTGAGATGAGCGTCCGCCCCTATGTCCTGCATGACAGGCAGGCGCCAATGCCCAGGGTACTATGGAGTGGAGTCCTGGGGTCTGTAGGCTTGCTAAACTCCAGTTTGGAAGAATTGCTATAGTCATATATAGGGATGCTTACATTTACTTATAGAAAGCAACTATTGATGTGTGATTTGTAGGCTTGCCTTACTCTAGTTTGGATGAAGAAGCTGAATCATATATAGGAATATTAGCCTTGAGTTAGAGGAAGCATCTATGGGGGGTGCTTTTTTGGCTTGTTAAACTCTGGTTTGGAAGAAGTTCGAGAGTCTTATATAGGAACGATATCATTCATTCAGAGAAAGCAATTATAGGGAGTTGGTTTGTAGGCTTGCTAAGCTCTAGTTTGGAGGAAGGCGAGAGTCATATATAGGAACGCTTACGTTCACATAAAGCGTCTACGGGGGGACGGATTCTAGGCTTCCTAAACTCTAGCTGGGAAAAAGAGGACAGTTATGTATAGGAACTCTCGGCGGGGGATTTGTAGCATTGCTAAAATCTTAGATTGGAAAAGTTGCGAGAGTCATACATAGGAATGTTAACATTCACTCAATGAAAGCAACTATAAGGGGTGCTTTCCAGGCTGGCTACACTCTAATTTGGAAAAAGTGCGACAGTCATATATAGGAAGGCTTATATTCACTCAGACAAAGCAATTATGTGTAGGTGTATAGTAGGCATGCTAACTCTAGTTTGGAAAATTTTGAGAGCCATGTATAGGAAAGCATACAGTAACTTAGAGAAAGCAACGAACAGGGGTGGAGTGTAGGCTTTCTAAACTCTAGTTTGGAGGAAGTGCCATAGTCATATATAGGAACGCTTAAATTCATTCAGAGAAAACAGCTGTCGGGGATTGGTTTGTAGACTTATTCAACTCTAGTTTGGAAGAAGTGCGAGAGACATATATAGGAATGTTTACATTGACTCAAAGAAAGCAACTATGGGGGAGTGTTATTTTGGCATGCCAGATGTTAGTTAAGAAGAGGTACAAGACTCATATATAGGAACGCTTACATTCACACAGCGAGAGCAACTACGGAGTAGTGTCAGGTAGACATGTTAAAGTCTAGCTTGGGAGAAGTTCCAGAGTCCTATATAGGAAAGGTAACAGCCACTTTGAAAAAGCAAGTCTTGGCGGGTGGTTTGTAGGCCTGCAAAACCCTGTTTTGGTTGAAGTGTGAGAGTCATATATGAGAAGGCTTACATTCACTCAGAGAAAGCAACGATGGGGTTGTTTGTAGGCTTACTAAACTGCAGTTTGGAAGAAGCACGAGAATCACATATAGGAGCACATACATTTTGACGCACTGAAAGTAACTATGGGGTGGTGTTTTATAGGCATGCTAAACTCTAGTTTGGACGAAGTTTGAGAATCACATATAAGAAAGCTTAGAGTCACTTAGAGAAAGCAAATCTCTGGGTGTGGAATGTAGGCCTGCTAAACTCTATTTTGGTTTAAGAGTGAGAGTCATATATGGGAAGGCTTACATTCCCTCAGAGAAAGCAACGACGGCGTGGTGGTTTGTAGGCATACTAAACTCTAGTTTGGAAGAAGTAGGAGAATGATATATGGGAACGCTTACATTCGCGTAGAGAAAGCAATTATGGGGTGGCGTTTTTGTAGCCATGCTAATCTCTAGTTTGGAAGAAGTTAAGGAGTAATATATAGGAAAGGGTACAGTCATAGAAACCAACTCTCGGGGGATGTTTTGTACATCTGCAAAACTCCAGTTTGGAAGTGGGAGAGAGTCATATTGGGGACTGCGTGCATTCACTCAGAGAAATCAACGATGGGATTGTGATTTGTAGGCATAGTCAACTCTAGTTTGGAAGAAGTACGAGAATCGTATATAGGAACGCTTACCTTCACGCAGAGAAAGCAACTATGGAGTGATGTTTGTATGCCTACTAAAATATAGTTTGGAGGAAGTTCGAGAGCCATATCTGGGAAGCTTACAGTCACTTAGAGAAAGCAACCCTCGGGGGTGTTTCGTAGGCCTGCTAAACTCTATTTTCAATGAAGTGTTAGAATAATATATGGGAACTCAGTGAAAGCAACGTTGTGGTTGTGGTTCCTAGAAGAAGCAAGACAATCACATGTAGAACCGCTTACATTCCGGCACCGAATGCAACTATGGGGTGGTGTTTTATAGGCTTGCAAAACTCTAGTTTGGACGAAGTTTGAGAGCCATATATAGGAAAGTTTACAGTCACGTAGAGAAAGCAACTCTCTGGGTGTGGAATGTAGAGTTATTTTGGTTGAATAGAGTTATTTTGGTTGAAGTGTGAGAGTCATATATGGGAACGCTTACATTCACTCAGAGAAAACAACGTTTGGGTGGTGGTTTGTAGGGCATACTAAACTGTAGTTTGGAAGAAGTACGAGAGTCCTATATAGGAACACTTACATTCACACAGAGAAAGCACTTATGGCGTCAGGTTTTGTAGGCATGCTAAACTGCAGTTTGGAAGAAGTTGGAGAACCTTATACAGGAAAGATTACCGTCACCTAGGGAAAGCAACTCTCGGGAGATTTTTTTGTACACATGCTAAACTCTAATTTGGATGAAGTGTGAGAGTCAAACATGGGACCGCTTACATTCCCTCAGAGAAACAACACTGGGGTGGTTTTTGTAGGCATACTAAATAGTTTGGAAGAAGTACGAGAATGATATTTGGGAAGGCTTACATTCACACAGAGAAAGCAACTACGGGGTGGTGTTTTGTAAGCATGCTATAGTTTGGAAGAAGTTCCAAACCTGAACAGTCATTTAGAGAAAGCAACTCTTGGTGGGTGATTTTTAGGTCTGCTAAATTGTATTTTGAAAGAAGTACCAGAGTCATATATACTAATGCTTACATTCATGCAAAGAAAAAACCATGGGGTGATGTTTTGTGGGCATGTTAACCTGTAGTTTGGAAGAAGTTGGAGAGTCTTATTTAGGAAAGCTTACAGTCACCTAGAGAAAGCAACTCTCGGGAGAGCCTTTCTTGGCCTGCTAAACTCTACTTTGCATCAATTGTGAGAGTCAAACATGGGAATGCTTTCATTCATTCAGAGAACGCAACGTTTGGGTGGTGGTTTGTAGGCATTCTAAACTGTATTTTGGAGGAAGTACGAGAGTCATGTATATGAACGCTTACATTCATGCAGAGAAAGCAACTGTGGGGTGGTTTCTAGGCATGCTAAACTCTAGTTTGGACGAAGTTTGAGAATCACATATAAGAAAGCTTAGAGTCGCTTAAAGCAAATCTCTGGGTGTGGAATGTAGGTGTGTCAAACTCTATTTTGGTTTCAGAGTGAGAGTCATATATGGGAAGGCTTACATTCGCTCAGAGAAAGCAACGATGGTGTGGTGGTTTGTAGGCATACTGAACTCTAGTTTGGAAGAAGTAGGAGAATGATATATGGGAACGCTTACATTCATGCAGAGAAAGCAATTATGGGGTGGCTTTTTTGTAGCCATGCAAATCTCTATTTTGCAAGAAGTTAAAGAGTAATATATAGGAAAGCGTACCGTCATTTATAGAAACCAACTTTCGGGGGATGATTTGTAGGCCTGCAAAACGCTACTTTGGAAGAAGGGGGAGAGTCATATGGGGGACTGGGTATATTCACTCGGAGAAATCAACGATGGGGTTGTGGTTTGTAGGCATACTAAACTCTAGTTTGGAAGAAGGACGAGAATCATTTATAGGAGCGCTTACATTCATGCAGAGAAAGCAACTATGGAGTGATGTTTGTATGCCTACTAAACGATAGATTGGAGGATGTTCGAGAGTCATATCTGGAAAGCTTACAGTCATTTAGAGAAAGCAACTCTCTGGGGGTGGTTCGTAGGCCTGCTAAACTCTATTTTCAATGAAGTGTTCGAATCATATACAGGAACGCTTACATTCACTCAGAGAAAGCAACGTTGGGGTGGCCGTTTTTGAGCATACTAAACTCTACCTTGGAAGAGGTACGAGAGACATACATAGGAAAGCTTACATTAACACAGAGAAAGCAAATACGGGGTGCTGTAGTGCAGGCATGCTAAACTATAGATTGGAAGAAGTTCGAAAGCTGACAGTCACTTAGAGAAAGCAACTCTTGGCAGGTGATTTTTAGGTCTGCTAAATTGTATTTTGAAAGACGTACAAGAGTCATATATACAAACGCTTACATTTATGCAGAGAAAGAAACTATGGGGTGATGTGTTGTTGGCATGCTAAACTGCAGGTTGAAAGGACTTCCAGAGTGTTATATAGGATAGCTACAGTCACCTAGAGAAAACAACACTCGGGACAGCTTTGCAAGCCTCTAAACACTAATTAGCAGCAATTGTGAGAGTCAAATATGGGAAAGCTTACATTCACGGAGAGAACACAACGTTTGGGTGGTGGTTTGTAGGCATAATAACTATAGGTCGGAAGAAGTAGGAGAGTCATATATATGAACAGTTACATTCACGCAGAGAAAGAAACTGTTGGGTGGTGTATGTACGCATGTTAATCTATACTTTGGAGGAAGTTTGAGAGTCATATCTGGGGAAAATTACAGTCACATAGCTAAATCAACCATCGGGGACTGGTTTGTAGGTCTGCTAAATTCTATTTTGGAAAAAGTGATTCATATAAGGGAATGCTTATGTTCACTCAGAGAAAGCAACGATGCGGTGGTGTATTGTTGGCATGCTAAACTTTAGTTTGGAAGAAGTTCGAGAGTTTTACATAGGAAAGCTTACATTCACCTAGAGAAAGCAACTCTCAGGATGTGGTTTATAGGCCTGGTGAACTCTAATTTGGATCAAGTGTGAGAGTCATACATATGAGTTCCAAAATACAGTTTAGTATGCCTACAAACCACCAGCCTAACATTGCTTTCTCTGAGTGGATATAGGCCTTCCCTTATATGAATCTCGGACTGCTTTCAAAATGCAATTTGCCGGACCTACAAAACACCGCCCGAGAGTTGCTTTCTCTCACTATAAGCTTTCCTATATATGACTTTGGGACATAGTTTAGCATGCCAACAAAAGGCCACCCCATAGTTTGCGTGAATGTAAGCGTTCCTATGCATCACGCTCGTACTTCTTCCAAAGTATAGTACACCTACCAACCACCTCCCCAACGTTGCTTTTTCTGAGTGAATGTAAGCATTCTTTTATTCTCGTACTTCCTCCAAACTCCAGTTTAGTGTGACTAAAAATCACCACCGCAACCTTGCTTTCTCTGAGTGAATGTTAGCGTTCCCATTTATGATTCACACTTCATCCAAAATAGAATTTAGCAGAACTACAAACCGGCCCCCAAGGGTTGCTTTCTCTGTGAGACTGTAAGCTTTCCTATTACTCTTAACTTCTTCGCAACTAGAGATTTGCATGCCTACAAAACACCACCCCATAGTTGCCCTCTCTGCGTGAATGTAAGCACTCATATATATGACTCTGCTACTTCTTCCAAAATACAGTTTAGTATGCTTACAAACAACCAACCAAACGTTGCGTTCTCTGAGAGAATGTTAGCGTTCCCAAGTATGACTGTTCCAAATGATGCAAAGTAGAGTTTAGCAGGCTTACAAACTATCTCTCGAAAGTTGCTTCCTCTGGGGGACTGTAAGCTTTCCTATAAAAGACTGTCGAACTTCTTCGAAACTACATTTCAGCACGCCAACAAAACATCACCACATAGTTTCTTTCTCAGCATAAATATAAGCGATTTTATATATGACTCTTGTACTTCTATCAAAATACAATTTAGCAGACCTCAAAATCAACCGCCAAGAGTTGCTTTCTCTAAGTCACTGTCAGCTTTCGAACTTCTTCCAAATTATATTTTATCATGCCTACAAAACACCACCCCATAGTTGCTTTCTCTGCGTCCATATAATCGTTCATATATATGACTCTCGTACTTCTTCCAAACTGGAGTTAGTATACCTACAAACCGGCACCCAAATTTACCTTTCTCTGAGTGAATGAAGCGTATCCATGTATGCCTCTTTCACTTCATCCAAATTAGAGTTTAGCGGCCCACAAACCACCTCCTGTGAGTTGCTTTCTATAGGGGACTGTAAACTTTCCTATATAAGACTCTCGAACTTCTTCCAAACTACAGTTTAGCATGCCAACAATACAGCGCCCCATCGTTGATTTCTCTGAGTGAACATAAGCGTTCCCATATATGACTCTCACTCTTCTTCCAAAATAGAATTTAGCAGACCTACACAACACCCGATGGTTCCAATTCTCTAGGTGACTTTAATTTTTCCCACATATGACTCTCGAACTTCCTCCAAACAAGATTATGATGATTACATAGGCCACCCCACAGTTGCTTTCTCTGCGTGAATGTAACCGTTCATATATGACTCTCCTACTTCTTTTGAACTACAGCATTTACTCCTACAAACCATCACGACAACGTTCTTTCTGTGAGTGAATGCAAGCGTTCTCACACTTCATCCAAATTACAGTTTAGCAGACCTACCAACAAACTACAGAGATTTGTTTTTCTCTGTGTCACTGTAATCTTTCCTATGTAAGGCTCTCGAACTTCTTCCAAACCACAGTTTAGCATGCCAACAAAATACGATCACAGAGTTGCTTTCTCTGCGTGAATGTAAGCATTCGTATATATGACTCTCCTACTTCCTCCAAAATACAGTTTAGAATGCTTACAAACCACCACCCAAACGTTGCGTTCTCTGAGTCAATGTAAGCGTTCCCATGTTTGACTCTCACAATTGATGCAATGTAGAATTTAGCATGCTTAGAAACAATCTCCCGAGAGTTGCTTTCTCTGGGTGACTGTAAACTTTCCTATGTAAGACTCGCGAACTTCTTCCAAACTACAGTTTAGCATGCCAAAAAAACACCGCCCCATAGTTGATTTCTCCGTGATCATAAGCGTTCCCATATATGACTCTCATTCTTCTTTCAAAATAGAATTTAGCAGATCTACAAAATGGCCCCCGATGGTTGCTTTCTCTAAGTGACTGTAATTTTCCCCAGATATGACTCTCGAAATTCCTCCAAACTACAGATTAGCATGCATACATACGCCACCCAACAGTTGCTTTCTCTGCGTGAATGTAACCGTTCATATATGACTCTCCTACTTCTTCCGAACTACAGTTATTATGCCTACAAACCAGCACCCAAACGTTGTGTTCTCTGAGTGAATGTAAGCGTTCCCATGTTT
Source organism: Eulemur rufifrons (assembly GCF_041146395.1). NCBI lineage: Eukaryota > Metazoa > Chordata > Mammalia > Primates > Lemuridae > Eulemur > Eulemur rufifrons. The sequence goes on along the minus strand of NW_027182913.1, from coordinate 173,638 downwards.
GACTCTCACAATCGCTGCTTGTTAGAGTTTAGCAGGCTTGCAAAGCTCTCCTGAGTGTTGCTTTCTCTAGGTGACTGTAAGCTATCCTACATAACACTCTCGAACTTCTTCCAAACTGCAGTTTAGCATCCCCACAACACATCACCCCATAGTTTCTTTCTACGCATGAATGTAAGCGTTTGTATATAAGACTCTGACACGTCTTTCAAAATACAATTTAGCAGACTTAAAAAATCACCCGCCAAGAGTTGCTTTCTCTAAGTGACTGTCAGCTTTCGAACTTCTTCCAATCTATAGTTTAGCATGCCTGCACTACAGCACCCCGTATTTGCTTTCTCTGTGTTAATGTAAGCGTTCGTATTTATGTCTCTTGTACCTCTTCCAAAGTAGAGTTTAGTATGCTCACAAACGGCCACCCCAACGTTGCTTTCTCTGAGTGAATGTAAGCGTTCCTGTATATGATTTTAACACTTCTTTGAAAATAGAGTTTAGCAGGCCTACGAACCACCCCCCGAGAGTTTCTTTCTCTAAATGACTGTAAGCTTTCCAGATATGACTCTCGAACATCCTCCAAACTATAGTTTAGTAGGCATACACACATCACTCCATAGCTGGTTTGTCTGCGTGAATGTAACCGTTCATATATATGACTTTCCTACTTCTTCCGAACTACAATTAAGGCCACAAACTGCAACCCAAACCTTGCGTTCTGAGTGGATGTAAACCTTCCCATACTTGACTTTAAGAGTTGGTGCAAATTATCAGGCTTAGAAACCATCTCCCAAGAGTTGCTCTCTCTAGGTGACTGTAAGCTTTGCTATATAAGATTCTAAACTTCCTCCAAACTATAGTTTAGTAGGCATACAAACCTCACTCCATAGTTGCTTTCTCTGCATGAATGTAAGCGTTCCTATATATGATTCTCGTACTTTCTCCAAACTAGAGTTTAGTATGCCTACAAAACACAACCCCATCCTCGATTTCTCTGAGTCAATGTACGTGGTCCCCAATATGACTCTCCCACTTCTTCCAAAGTAGAGTTTTGCAGGCCTACCCTTCATCCCGCGAAAGTTGGTTTCTATAAATGAGTGTACGCTTTCCTATATAACTTCTTCCAAACTAGAGATTAGCATGGGTACAAAAAAGCCACCCCATAATTGCTTTCTCTGCATGAATGTAAGCGTTCCCATATATCATTTTCTTACTTCTTCCAAACTAGAGTTTAGTATGCCTACAAACCACCACACCATCGTTGCTTTCTCTGAGTGAATGTAACCCTTTCCATATATGACTCTCAATCTAAACCAAAATAGAGTTTAGCACGCCTACATTCCACACCCAGAGATTTGCTTTCTCTAAGTGACTCTAAGCTTTCTTATATGTGATTCTCAAACTTCGTCCAAACTAGAGTTTAGCACGCCTAGAAAACACCACCCCACAGTTCCTTTCTCTGCATGAATGTAAGCGTTTGAATATATGACTCTGGTACTTCTTTCAAAATACAATTTAGCAGACCTAAAAATCCACCGCCAAGAGTTGCTTTCTCTAAGTGACTGTCTGCTTTCGAACTTCTTCCAAACTATATTTTAGCAGGCCTACAAAACACCACCCCATAGTTGCTTTCTCTGCGTCCATATAAGCGTTCATATATATGACTCTAGTACTTCTTCCAAACTGGAGTTAGTATACCTACAAACCGGCACCCCAATTTACCTTTCTCTGAGTGAATGAAGCGTATCCATGTATGCCTCTTTCACTTCATCCAAATTAGAGTTTAGCGGCTTACAAACCACCTCCTGTGAGTTGCTTTCTCTAGGTGACTGTAAACTTTCCTATATAAGACTCTCGAACTTCTTCCAAACTACAGTTTAGCATGCCAACGATACAGCGCCCCATCGTTGATTTCTCTGAGTGAACATAAGCGTTCCCATATATGACTCTCACTCTTCTTCCAAAATAGAATTTAGCAGACCTACACACCAGCCCCCGATTGTTCGTTTCTCTAAATGACTCTAATTTTCCCCAGATATGACTCTCGAACTTCCTCCAAACTACAGATTATGATGATTACATAGGCCACCCCACAGTTGCTTTCTCTGCGTGAATGTAACCGTTCATATATGACTCTCCTACTTCTTCGAACTACAGTTGTTATTCCTACAAACCACCACGACAAAGTTCTTTCTCTGAGTGAATGCAAGCGTTCTCACACATCATCCAAATTACAGTTTAGTAGACCTACCAAGAAACTACAGAGAGTTGTTTTCTCTGTGTCACTGTAATCTTTCCTATATAAGGCTCTCGAACTTCTTCCAAACCACAGTTTAGCATGCCAACAAAATACGATCACAGAGTTGCTTTCTCTGCGTGAATGTAAGCATTCGTATATATGACTCTCCTACTTCCTCCAAAATACAGTTTAGAATGCTTACAAACCACCACCCAAACGTTGCGTTCTCTGAGTGAATGTAAGCGTTCCCATGTTTGACTCTCACAATTGATGCAAATTAGAGTTTAGCACGCTTAGAAACAATCTGCCGAGAGTTACTTTCTCTAGGTGACTGTAAGCTTTCTTATATAAGACTCGCGAACTTCTTCCAAACTACACTTTAGCATCCCTACGAAACACTGCCCGATCGTTGATTTCTCTGAGTGAACATAAGCGTTCCCACATATGAATTTCACTCTTCTTCCAAAATCGAATTTAGCAGATCTACAAAACGGCCCCCGATTGTTGCTTTCTCTAAGTGACTGCAATTTTCCCCAGATATGACTCTCGAACTTCCTCCAAAGTATAGATTAACATGCGTACATACACCACCCAACAGTTTCTTTCTCTGCGTGAATGTAACCGTTCATATATATGACTCTCCTACTTCTTCCGAACTACAGTTATTATGCCTACAAACCACCACCCAAACGTTGTGTTCTCTGAGTGAATGTAAGCGTTCCCATGTTTGACTCTCACAATTGCTGCTAATTAGTGTTTAGAGGCTTGTAAAGCTGTCCCGAGTGTTGCTTTCTCTAGGTGACTGTAAGCTATCCTATATAACACTCTCGAACACCTTCCAAACTGCAGTTTAGCATCCCCACAACACATCACCCCATAGTTTCTTTCTCTGCATGAATGTAAGCGTTTGTATATGACTCTGGTACGTCTTTCAAAATACAATTTAGCAGACCTAAAAATCACCCGCCAAGAGTTGCTTTCTCTAAGTGACTGTCAGCTTTCGAACTTCTTCTAATCTATAGTTTAGCATGCCTGCACTACAGCACCCCGTATTTGCTTTCTCTGTGTTAATGTAAGCGTTAGTATTTGTCTCTCGTACCTCTTCCAAGGTAGAGTTTAGTATGCTCAAAAACGGCCACCCCAACGTTGCTTTCTCTGAGTGAATGTAAGCGTTCCTGTATATGATTCGAACACTTCATTGAAAATAGAGTTTAGCAGGCCTACGAACCACCCCCAGAGAGTTGCTTTCTCTAAATGAATGTAAGCTTTCCAGATATGACTCTCGAGCATCCTCCAATCTATCGTTTAGTAGGCATACAAACATCACTCCATAGTTGCTTTCTCTGCATGAATGTAAGCGTTCCTATATATGATTCTCGTCCTTCTTCCAAACTAGAGTTTAGTATGCCTACAAACCACAACCCCATCGTTGATTTCTCCGAGTGAATGTACCCAGTCCCCCATATGATTCTCCCCCTTCTTCCAAAGTAGAGTTTTGCAGGCCTACAAACCATCCCCCGAAAGTTGGTTTCTATAAATGACGGTACGCTTTCCTATATATTTCTCTTTAACTTCTTGCAAAATAGAGATTAGCATGGCTACAAAAAAGCCACCCCATAATTGCTTTCTCTGCATGAATGTAAGCGTTCCCATATATCATTCTCCTACTTCTTCCAAACTAGAGTTCAGTATGCCTACAAACCACCACACCATCATTGCTTTCCCTGAGTGAATGTAAGCCTTCCCATATATGACTCTCACTCCGAAACCAAAATAGAGTTTAGCACGCCTACATTCCACACCCAGAGATTTGCTTTAAGCGACTCTAAGCTTTCTTATATGTGATTCTCAAACTTCGTCCAAACTAGAGTTTAGCATGCCTAGAAAACACCACCCCAGAGTTGCTTTCTCTGCATGAATGTAAGCGTTTGAATATATGACTCTGGTATTTCTTTCAAAATACAATTCAGCAGACCGAAAAATGAACCGCCGAGAGTTGCTTTCTCTAAGTGACTGTCTGCTTTCGAACTTCTTCCAAACTATATTTTAGCAGGCCTACAAAACACCACCCCATAGTTGCTTTCTCTGCGTCCATATAAGCGTTCATATATATGACTCTAGTACTTCTTCCAAACTGGAGTTAGTATACCTACAAACCGGCACCCCAATTTACCTTTCTCTGAGTGAATGAAGCGTATCCATGTATGCCTCTTTCACTTCATCCAAATTAGAGTTTAGCGGCTTACAAACCACCTCCTGTGAGTTGCTTTCTCTAGGTGACTGTAAACTTTCCTATATAAGACTCTCGAACTTCTTCCAAACTACAGTTTAGCATGCCAACGATACAGCGTCCCATCGTTGATTTCTCTGAGTCAACATAAGCGTTCCCATATATGACTCTCACTCTTCTTCCAAAATAGAATTTAGCAGACCTACACACCAGCCCCCGATTGTTCCTTTCTCTATGTGACTCTAATTTTCCCCAGATATGACTCTCGAACTTCCTCCAAACTGCAGATTATGATGATTACATACGCCACCCCACAGTTGCTTTCTCTGCGTGAATGTAACCGTTCATATATGACTCTCCTACTTCTTCGAACTACAGTTGTTATTCCTACAAACCACCACGACAAAGTTCTTTCTCTGAGTGAATGCAAGCGTTCTCACACTTCATCCAAATCACAGTTTAGCAGACCTACCAAGAAACTACAGAGAGTTGTTTTCTCTGTGTCACTGTAATCTTTCCTATATAAGGCTCTCGAACTTCTTCCAAACCACAGTTTAGCATGCCAACAAAATACGACCACAGAGTTGCTTTCTCTGCGTGAATGTAAGCATTCGTATATATGACTCTCCTACTTCCTCCAAAATACAGTTTAGAATGCTTAAAAACCAGCCACCCAAACGTTGCGTTCTCTGAGTGAATGTAAGCGTTCCCATGTTTGACTCTCACAATTGCTGCTAATTTGTGTTTAGAGGCTTGTAAAGCTGTCCCGAGTGTTGCTTTCTCTAGGTGACTGTAAGCTATCCTATATAACACTCTCGAACACCTTCCAAACTGCAGTTTAGCATCCCCACAACACATCACCCCATAGTTTCTTTCTCTGCATGAATGTAAGCGTTTGTATATGACTCTGGTACGTCTTTCAAAATACAATTTAGCAGACCTAAAAATCACCCGCCAAGAGTTGCTTTCTCTAAGTGACTGTCAGCTTTCGAATTTCTTCTAATCTATAGTTTAGCATGCCTGCACTACAGCACCCCGTATTTGCTTTCTCTGTGTTAATGTAAGCGTTAGTATTTGTCTCTCGTACCTCTTCCAAAGTAGAGTTTAGTATGCTCAAAAACGGCCACCCCAACGTTGCTTTCTCTGAGTGAATGTAAGCGTTCCTGTATATGATTCGAACACTTCATTGAAAATAGAGTTTAGCAGGCCTACGAACCACCCCCAGAGAGTTGCTTTCTCTAAATGAATGTAAGCTTTCCAGATATGACTCTCGAGCATCCTCCAATCTATCGTTTAGTAGGCATACAAACATCACTCCATAGTTGCTTTCTCTGCATGAATGTAAGCGTTCCTATATATGATTCTCGTCCTTCTTCCAAACTAGAGTTTAGTATGCCTACAAACCACAACCCCATCGTTGATTTCTCCGAGTGAATGTACCCAGTCCCCCATATGATTCTCCCCCTTCTTCCAAAGTAGAGTTTTGCAGGCCTACAAACCATCCCCCGAAAGTTGGTTTCTATAAATGACGGTACGCTTTCCTATATATTTCTCTTTAACTTCTTGCAAAATAGAGATTAGCATGGCTACAAAAAAGCCACCCCATAATTGCTTTCTCTGCATGAATGTAAGCGTTCCCATATATCATTCTCCTACTTCTTCCAAACTAGAGTTCAGTATGCCTACAAACCACCACACCATCATTGCTTTCCCTGAGTGAATGTAAGCCTTCCCATATATGACTCTCACTCCGAAACCAAAATAGAGTTTAGCACGCCTACATTCCACACCCAGAGATTTGCTTTAAGCGACTCTAAGCTTTCTTATATGTGATTCTCAAACTTCGTCCAAACTAGAGTTTAGCATGCCTAGAAAACACCACCCCAGAGTTGCTTTCTCTGCATGAATGTAAGCGTTTGAATATATGACTCTGGTATTTCTTTCAAAATACAATTCAGCAGACCGAAAAATGAACCGCCGAGAGTTGCTTTCTCTAAGTGACTGTCTGCTTTCGAACTTCTTCCAAACTATATTTTAGCAGGCCTACAAAACACCACCCCATAGTTGCTTTCTCTGCGTCCATATAAGCGTTCATATATATGACTCTAGTACTTCTTCCAAACTGGAGTTAGTATACCTACAAACCGGCACCCCAATTTACCTTTCTCTGAGTGAATGAAGCGTATCCATGTATGCCTCTTTCACTTCATCCAAATTAGAGTTTAGCGGCTTACAAACCACCTCCTGTGAGTTGCTTTCTCTAGGTGACTGTAAACTTTCCTATATAAGACTCTCGAACTTCTTCCAAACTACAGTTTAGCATGCCAACGATACAGCGTCCCATCGTTGATTTCTCTGAGTCAACATAAGCGTTCCCATATATGACTCTCACTCTTCTTCCAAAATAGAATTTAGCAGACCTACACACCAGCCCCCGATTGTTCCTTTCTCTATGTGACTCTAATTTTCCCCAGATATGACTCTCGAACTTCCTCCAAACTGCAGATTATGATGATTACATACGCCACCCCACAGTTGCTTTCTCTGCGTGAATGTAACCGTTCATATATGACTCTCCTACTTCTTCGAACTACAGTTGTTATTCCTACAAACCACCACGACAAAGTTCTTTCTCTGAGTGAATGCAAGCGTTCTCACACTTCATCCAAATCACAGTTTAGCAGACCTACCAAGAAACTACAGAGAGTTGTTTTCTCTGTGTCACTGTAATCTTTCCTATATAAGGCTCTCGAACTTCTTCCAAACCACAGTTTAGCATGCCAACAAAATACGACCACAGAGTTGCTTTCTCTGCGTGAATGTAAGCATTCGTATATATGACTCTCCTACTTCCTCCAAAATACAGTTTAGAATGCTTAAAAACCAGCCACCCAAACGTTGCGTTCTCTGAGTGAATGTAAGCGTTCCCATGTTTGACTCTCACAATTGCTGCTAATTTGTGTTTAGAGGCTTGTAAAGCTGTCCCGAGTGTTGCTTTCTCTAGGTGACTGTAAGCTATCCTATATAACACTCTCGAACACCTTCCAAACTGCAGTTTAGCATCCCCACAACACATCACCCCATAGTTTCTTTCTCTGCATGAATGTAAGCGTTTGTATATGACTCTGGTACGTCTTTCAAAATACAATTTAGCAGACCTAAAAATCACCCGCCAAGAGTTGCTTTCTCTAAGTGACTGTCAGCTTTCGAATTTCTTCTAATCTATAGTTTAGCATGCCTGCACTACAGCACCCCGTATTTGCTTTCTCTGTGTTAATGTAAGCGTTAGTATTTGTCTCTCGTACCTCTTCCAAAGTAGAGTTTAGTATGCTCAAAAACGGCCACCCCAACGTTGCTTTCTCTGAGTGAATGTAAGCGTTCCTGTATATGATTCGAACACTTCATTGAAAATAGAGTTTAGCAGGCCTACGAACCACCCCCAGAGAGTTGCTTTCTCTAAATGAATGTAAGCTTTCCAGATATGACTCTCGAGCATCCTCCAATCTATCGTTTAGTAGGCATACAAACATCACTCCATAGTTGCTTTCTCTGCATGAATGTAAGCGTTCCTATATATGATTCTCGTCCTTCTTCCAAACTAGAGTTTAGTATGCCTACAAACCACAACCCCATCGTTGATTTCTCCGAGTGAATGTACCCAGTCCCCCATATGATTCTCCCCCTTCTTCCAAAGTAGAGTTTTGCAGGCCTACAAATCATCCCCCGAAAGTTGGTTTCTATAAATGACGGTACGCTTTCCTATATATTTCTCTTTAACTTCTTGCAAAATAGAGATTAGCATGGCTACAAAAAAGCCACCCCATAATTGCTTTCTCTGCATGAATGTAAGCGTTCCCATATATCATTCTCCTACTTCTTCCAAACTAGAGTTCAGTATGCCTACAAACCACCACACCATCGTTGCTTTCTCTGAGTGAATGTAAGCCTTCCCATATATGACTCTCACTCCGAAACCAAAATAGAGTTTAGCACGCCTACATTCCACACCCAGAGATTTGCTTTAAGCGACTCTAAGCTTTCTTATATGTGATTCTCAAACTTCGTCCAAACTAGAGTTTAGCATGCCTAGAAAACACCACCCCAGAGTTGCTTTCTCTGCATGAATGTAAGCGTTTGAATATATGACTCTGGTATTTCTTTCAAAATACAATTCAGCAGACCGAAAAATGAACCGCCGAGAGTTGCTTTCTCTAAGTGACTGTCTGCTTTCGAACTTCTTCCAAACTATATTTTAGCAGGCCTACAAAACACCACCCCATAGTTGCTTTCTCTGCGTCCATATAAGCGTTCATATATATGACTCTAGTACTTCTTCCAAACTGGAGTTAGTATACCTACAAACCGGCACCCCAATTTACCTTTCTCTGAGTGAATGAAGCGTATCCATGTATGCCTCTTTCACTTCATCCAAATTAGAGTTTAGCGGCTTACAAACCACCTCCTGTGAGTTGCTTTCTCTAGGTGACTGTAAACTTTCCTATATAAGACTCTCGAACTTCTTCCAAACTACAGTTTAGCATGCCAACGATACAGCATCCCATCGTTGATTTCCCTGAGTCAACATAAGCGTTCCCATATATGACTCTCACTCTTCTTCCAAAATAGAATTTAGCAGACCTACACACCAGCCCCCGATTGTTCCTTTCTCTATGTGACTCTAATTTTCCCCAGATATGACTCTCGAACTTCCTCCAAACTACAGATTATGATGATTACATACGCCACCCCACAGTTGCTTTCTCTGCGTGAATGTAACCGTTCATATATGACTCTCCTACTTCTTCGAACTACAGTTGTTATTCCTACAAACCACCACGACAAAGTTCTTTCTCTGAGTGAATGCAAGCGTTCTCACACTTCATCCAAATCACAGTTTAGCAGACCTACCAAGAAACTACAGAGAGTTGTTTTCTCTGTGTCACTGTAATCTTTCCTATATAAGACTCTCGAACTTCTTCCAAACCACAGTTTAGCATGCCAACAAAATACGACCACAGAGTTGCTTTCTCTGCGTGAATGTAAGCATTCGTATATATGACTCTCCTACTTCCTCCAAAATACAGTTTAGAATGCTTAAAAACCAGCCACCCAAACGTTGCGTTCTCTGAGTGAATGTAAGCGTTCCCATGTTTGACTCTCACAATTGCTGCTAATTTGTGTTTAGAGGCTTGTAAAGCTGTCCCGAGTGTTGCTTTCTCTAGGTGACTGTAAGCTATCCTATATAACACTCTCGAACACCTTCCAAACTGCAGTTTAGCATCCCCACAACACATCACCCCATAGTTTCTTTCTCTGCATGAATGTAAGCGTTTGTATATGACTCTGGTACGTCTTTCAAAATACAATTTAGCAGACCTAAAAATCACCCGCCAAGAGTTGCTTTCTCTAAGTGACTGTCAGCTTTCAAACTTCTTCTAATCTATAGTTTAGCATGCCTGCACTACAGCACCCCGTATTTGCTTTCTCTGTGTTAATGTAAGCGTTAGTATTTGTCTCTCGTACCTCTTCCAAAGTAGAGTTTAGTATGCTCAAAAACGGCCACCCCAACGTTGCTTTCTCTGAGTGAATGTAAGCGTTCCTGTATATGATTCGAACACTTCATTGAAAATAGAGTTTAGCAGGCCTACGAACCACCCCCAGAGAGTTGCTTTCTCTAAATGAATGTAAGCTTTCCAGATATGACTCTCGAGCATCCTCCAATCTATCGTTTAGTAGGCATACAAACATCACTCCATAGTTGCTTTCTCTGCATGAATGTAAGCGTTCCTATATATGATTCTCGTCCTTCTTCCAAACTAGAGTTTAGTATGCCTACAAACCACAACCCCATCGTTGATTTCTCCGAGTGAATGTACCCAGTCCCCCATATGATTCTCCCCCTTCTTCCAAAGTAGAGTTTTGCAGGCCTACAAACCATCCCCCGAAAGTTGGTTTCTATAAATGACGGTACGCTTTCCTATATATTTCTCTTTAACTTCTTGCAAGATAGAGATTAGCATGGCTACAAAAAAGCCACCCCATAATTGCTTTCTCTGCATGAATGTAAGCGTTCCCATATATTATTCTCCTACATCTTCCAAACTAGAGTTCAGTATGCCTACAAACCACCACACCATCGTTGCTTTCTCTGAGCGAATGTAAGCCTTCCCATATATGACTCTCACTCCGAAACCAAAATAGAGTTTAGCACGCCTACATTCCACACCCAGAGATTTGCTTTAAGCGACTAAGCTTTCTTATATGTGATTCTCAAACTTCGTCCAAACTAGAGTTTAGCATGCCTAGAAAACACCACCCCAGAGTTGCTTTCTCTGCATGAATGTAAGCGTTTGTATATATGACTCTGGTACTTCTTTCATAATACAATTTAGCACACCGAAAAATCAACCGCCGAGAGTGGCTTTCTCTAAGTGACTGTCTGTTTTCGAACTTCTTCCAAATTATATTTTAGCATGCCTACAAAACACCACCCCATAGTTGCTTTCTCTGCATCAATATAAGCGTTCATATATATGCCTCTCTCACTTCATCTAAATTAGAGTTTAGCAGGCCTACAAACAACACCCCGTGATTTGCTTTCTCTAGGTGATTGTAAACTTTCCTATATAAGAATCTCCAACTTCTTTCAAACTACACCATGCCAACAAAACACCACGCAGTGGTTGCTTTCTATGAGTGAACATAAGCGTTCCCATATATGACTCACACTCTGTTTCCAAAATAGAATTTAGCAGATCTACAAACCAACCCAGGATGGTTCCTTTCCCTAAGTGACTGTAATTTTCCCCAGATATGACTCTCGCACTTCCTCCAAGCTACAGATTAACATGCATACATCATCACCCCACAGTTGCGTTCTCTGCGTGAATGTAACGGTTCATATATATGACTCTCCTACTTCTTCCCAACTACAGTTATTATGCCTTCAAACCATCACCATGTTTCTTTCTCTGAGTGAATGAATGCAAGTGTTCTCACATTTCATCCAAGTTAGAGTTTAGCAGGCCTACCAATAAACTTCCGAGAGTTGTTTTCTCTGTGTCACTGTAATCTTTCCTATATAAGACTCTCGAACTTCTTCCAAACCACAGTTTAGCATGCCAACAAAATACGACCCCAGAGTTGCTTTCTCTGCCTGAATGTAAGCGTTCATATACATGACTCTCGTACTTCCTCCAAAATACAGTTTAGAATGCCTACAAACCACCACCCAAACGTTGCGTTCTCTGAATGAATGAAAGCATTCCCATGTTTGACTCTCACAATTGATGCAAAGTAGAGTTTAGCAGGCCAAGAAAGGCTCTCCCGAGAGTTACTTTCTCTAGGTGACTGTAAGCTTTCCTAAATAAGACTCTCCAACTTCTTCCAAACTACAGGTTAACATGCCCACAAAACATCACCCCATGGTTTTTTCTTTGCATGAATGTAAGCATTAGTATATATGACTCTGGTACTTCTTTCAAAATACAATTTAGCAGACCTAAAAATCACCCACCAAGAGTTGCTTTCTCTAAGTGACTGTTCAGGTTTAGAACTTCTTCCAAACTATAGCATGCTTACAAAACACCACCCCGTAGTTGCTTTCTCTGTGTGAATGTAAGCCTTCCCAAATATCATTCTCGTACTTCTTCCAAACTATTTAGTATGCCTACAAAAACCACCCCAGTGTTGTTTCTCTGAGGGAATGTAAGCGGTCCCATGTTTGACTCTCACACTTCATCCAAATTAGAGTTTAGCATGTGTACAAAAAAAATCTCCCGAGAGTTGCTTTCCCTAGGTGACGGTAATCTTTCCTGTATAAGGTTCTCCAACTTCTTCCAAACTGCAGTTTAGCATGCCTACAAAACCTGACGCCATAAGTGCTTTCTCTGTGTGAATGTAAGTGTTCCTATATAGGACTCTCGTACTTCTTCCAAACTACAGTTTAGTATGCCCTACAAACCACCACCCAAACGTTGTTTTCTCTGAGTGAATGTAAGCGTTCCCATATATGACTCTCACACTTCAACCAAAATAACTATTTCAACCAAAATAACTCTACATTCCACACCCAGAGAGTTGCTTTCTCTACGTGACTTTAAACTTTCCTATATATGACTCTCAAACTTCGTCCAAACTAGAGTTTTGCACCCTACAAAACACCACCCCATAGTTGCATTCGGTGCCGGAATGTAAGCGGTTCTACATGTGATTCTCTTGCTTTTTCCAAATTACAGGTTAGTATGCCTAGGAACCACAACCACAACGTTGCTTTCACTGAGTTCCCATATATTATTCTAACACTTCATTGAAAATAGAGTTTAGCAGGCCTACGAAACACCCCCGAGAGTTGCTTTCTCTAAGTGACTGTAAGCTTCCCAGATATGGCTCTCGAACTTCCTCCAAACTATATTTTAGTAGGCATACAAACATCACTCCATAGTTGCTTTCTCTGCGTGAAGGTAAGCGTTCCTATATACGATTCTCGTACTTCTTCCAAACTAGAGTTGACTATGCCTACAAATCACAATCCCATCGTTGATTTCTCTGAGTGAATGCACGCGGTCCCCAATATGACTCTCCCCCTTCTTCCAAACTGGAGTTTTGCAGGTGTACAAAACATCCCCCGAGAGTTGGTTTCTATGACTGTACCCTTTCCTATATATTACTCCTTAACTTCTTCCAAACTAGAGATTAGCATGGCTACAAAAACGCCACCCCATAATTGCTTTCTCTACGTGAATGTAAGCGTTCCCATATATCATTCTCCTACTTCTTCCAAACTAGAGTTTAGTATGCCTACAAACCACCACGCCGTCGTTGCTTTCTCTGAGGGAATGTAAGCCTTCCCATATATGACTCTCACTCTTAAACCAAAATAGAGTTTAGCAGGCCTACATTCCACACTCAGAGATTTGCTTTCTCTAAGTGACTCTAAGCTTTCTTATATGTGATTCTCAAACTTCATCCAAACTAGAGTTTAGCATGCCTATAAAACACCACCCCATAGTTACTTTCAGTGCGTCAAAATGTATGTGCTCCTATATGTGATTCTCCTGCTTCTTCTAAACTGCAGTTTAGTAAGCCTACAAACAACCCCATCGTTGCTTTCTCTGAGTGAATGTAAGCGTTCTCATATATGATTCTCACACTTCAACCAAAACAAGGTTTTGCAGGCCTACAAACCACCCGCCAAGACTTGCTTTTTCAAAGTGGCTGTTACCTTTCCTATATAGGACTCTGGAACTTCTCCCAAGCTAGACTTTAATATGTCTACCTGACACTACTCCGTAGTTGCTCTCGCTGTGTGAATGTAAGCGTTCCTATATATGAGTCTTGTACTTCTTCCTAACTAGCATCTGGCATGCCAAAATAACACTCCCCCATAGTTGCTTCCTTTGAGTCAATGTAAACATTCCTATATATGTCTCTCGCACTTCTTCCAAACTAGAGTTGAATAAGTCTACAAACAAATCCCCGACAGCTGTTTTCTCTGAATGAATTTAAGCGTTCCTATATATGACTATGGCACTTCCTCCAAACTAGAGTTTAGCAAGTCTACACTCCACCCCTGTTCGTTGCTTTCTCTAAGTTACTGTAAGCTTTCTTATACATGGCTCTCGAAATTTTCCAAACTAGAGTTAGCATGCCTACTATACACCTACACATAATTGCTTTGTCTGAGTGAATATAAGCCTTCCTATATATGACTGTCGCACTTTTTCCAAATTAGAGTGTAGCCAGCCTGGAAAGCACCCCTTATAGTTGCTTTCATTGAGTGAATGTTAACATTCCTATGTATGACTCTCGCAACTTTTCCAATCTAAGATTTTAGCAATGCTACAAATCCCCCGCCGAGAGTTCCTATACATAACTGTCCTCTTTTTCCAAGCTAGAGTTTAGGAAGCCTAGAAACCGTCCCCCCGTAGACGCTTTATGTGAACGTAAGCGTTCTATATATGACTCTCGCCTTCCTCCAAACTAGAGCTTAGCAAGCCTACAAACCAACTCCCTATAATTGCTTTCTCTGAATGAATGATATCGTTCCTATATAAGACTCTCGAACTTCTTCCAAACCAGAGTTTAACAAGCCAAAAAAGCACCCCCCATAGATGCTTCCTCTAACTCAAAGCTAATATTCCTATATATGATTCAGCTTCTTCATCCAAACTAGAGTAAGGCAAGCCTACAAATCACACATCAATAGTTGCTTTCTATAAGTAAATGTAAGCATCCCTATATATGACTATAGCAATTCTTCCAAACTGGAGTTTAGCAAGCCTACAGACCCCAGGACTCCACTCCATAGTACCCTGGGCATTGGCGCCTGCCTGTCATGCAGGACATAGGGGCGGACGCTCATCTCAGACACGGCATTGGTGGATTCTAGGCTTTTTTAAGTTTTTGAATTGAAAAAGTCTGAGAATTGGAATTCGGTTTAGGGTAAGGTTAGGTGTTAGGGACTAGGATTAGATTTAGGGGTTAGAGTATTAGCTTATAATTAGGGTTAGGATTACTGTTAGGGTTAGAGATTAGGATTATGTTTAGTGGTTGGGTTTAGGTTTAGGGTGAGAGGCAAGAGTAAGGGTCAGGGATTAGGGTTACTGTTAGGAGTTAGATTCAGGGCTTACGAAGGGTTTGGTTTAGTGATAGGGTTAGGGCTTACGTTTAACGGTGTGTGTTAGGGCACGGGCCCTGTCTAACGTACGGGGCACTATGGGTGTGGAGCAAGGCTGTGTCCCCACTTCATCGTACCCTGGGTGTTGGGCTTGAACTGTCACGCAGGACAAAGGCAGAGGCTCATGAAACGCATGGTTAGGATTAAGGTTTAAGGTTAGGGTCAGGGTTGAGGGTTAGGGTTAACAGAGTTAGGGTAAGGGGGTTAGGGAGAGGGTTAGTGTTAAGGGTTACGGGTAGGTTTAGGGTTCAGGGTTAGAGTTAGCATTAGGGCTTAAGGTTAGGATTAGGCGGTAGGTCAGATTTAGGGTTAGATCTAGGCGTTAGGGTAAGGGTTAGCGTTAGGGTTAAGAGATAGGGTTAGGTTTAAAGCTTAGATTAGGGTTAGGGTTTGGGGTTAAAGTAAGTGTTAGGGGTTAGGTTTAAGAATCAAAGGTTAGGGTTATTTTTAGCTGTAGTGTTAGGGTTAGGGATAAGGGATCCCATTAGCATTAAGGGTCTTCCTTACTGTAGGGTTAAGGGTTAGGCTTAGAGTTAAAGGTGAAGGTTCGGGTCAGTGTTAAGATTAAGGGTGAGGGTTAACGGTTAGGGTAAAGGTTAAGCGTTAGGGTTAGGGATTAGTGATTAGGGTTTTTGGTTAGTGTTAGGGTTAGCGGTTAGGAGTTAGTGTTTTATGAAGGGGTATGGTTAGAATTAGGATTGGGGTTAGAGTTAGGGTGAGGTATAGGGGTTAGGTTTAGGGGTTAGTTTTAGGGTAAAAGGATAGGATTAGGGTTACAGGTTGGGCTTAGGTTTAGGGTTAAAGTTTACTGCTAGGGTTAGGGATAGGGTTCAGGGTTAGCTTTAGGGGTTCTGGTTAGGGTTAGGTGTTAGGTTAGTGTCAGGGTTAGGTCTAGTCGTGAGTGTAAGGTTTAGGGTTAGCTTTAAGAGCTAGGGTTAGGTTTAATGGTTAGGATTAGGATTAGGGTTAAGGGTTAGGGTAAGGCTTAGGGGTAAGGGTG
>NW_027182913.1:97500-137500 GCF_041146395.1 Eulemur rufifrons | reverse complement strand
TCCAAGGTTAGGGTTATTTTTAGCTGTAGTGTTAGGGTTAGGGATAAGGAATCCCATTAGCATTAAGGGTCTTCCTTACTGTAGGGTTAAGGGTTAGGCTTAGAGTTAAAGGTTAAGGTTCGGGTCAGTGTTAAGATTTAGGATGAGGTTTAACAGTTAGGGTAAAGGTTAAGCGTTAGGGTTAGGGATTAGTGATTAGGGTTTTTGGTTAGTGTTAAGGTTAGCGGTTAGGAGTTAGTGTTTTATGAAGGGGTATGGTTAGAATTAGGATTGGGGTTAGAGTTAGGGTGAGGTATAGGGGTTAGGTTTAGGGGTTAGTTTTAGGGTAAAAGGATAGGATTAGGGTTACGGGTTGGGCTTAGGTTTAGGGTTAAAGTTTACTGCTAGGGTTAGGGATAGGTTGCAGGGTTAGCTTTAGGGGTTCCGGTTAGAGTTAAGTGTTAGGTTAGTGTCAGGGTTAGGTCTAGTCGTGAGGGTAAGGTTTAGGGTTAGCTTTAAGAGCTAGGGTTAGGTTTAATGGTTAGGATTACGATTAGGGTTAAGGGTTAGGGTAAGGCTTAGGAGTTAGGGTGAAGGGTTAGGGCTTTTGTTAGGCATAGCGTTGGGGTTAGAAGTAAGGGTTACTGTCAGTGTTAGGGTTGTAGGTAGGGTTACAGTTAGGGTTAGCGGTTTTGAATTAGGGTTAGGGATTAGGTGTCACAGTGATGACTAGGATATAGCGTTAGAATTATGGGATAGGGGTTGTTCTCAGGAAATGGGTTATGCATTACCGTTAGGATAAGAGGTTAAAGTTAGGCGCACGGTGAGGTTTACGTGTTAGGGGAGAAATAGGTACAGGGTTGGGTGCTATGTTAAGGGTTAGGGTTATCTGTTAAAGGTATTGTTTATGCTTAGTGCACGGGCCCTGTCTGCATTAGGCAGCGGGGGGAGTTAGGGGGCTGGGCTTGTACCCGGAAACCCACTCTATCATACTCTGGGTATGGGCCCGTGGGTTTCATGCAGGACACAGTGGTAGAGCCTCCTTTCACGCATGGCATGGGAGGATTGCAGGCTTTCTAAACTCTAGGAAAGCAAGAAGTCTGAGAATTAGATTTAGGGTTAGGATTCTTGTTAGGGTTAAGGATGAAGTTTAGTGTTAGGGTGAGGGCTTAGGGTTAGGGCTTAGCGTTAGGGTTAAAGGTTACTCTTAGGTTTAACGGTTACACTTTGGTTTAGGGTTGAGGTTTACGGTTAGGGTTAAGATGAGGGGTTAGGGTTTGGTACAGGGTTAGTGTTAAGTGTTAGGTTTAGGGTTGAAGATTAGGATTAGGGTTAGGATTAATGGTTAGGGTGAGAGTTAAGGCTTAGTGTTAAGGTGAAGAGTTAGGGTTTAGGGTTAGGTTTAGGGTTAGGGTTAGTTTTAGGGTTAGAGTTATGTGCTATGGTATGTGTTAGAGGTTAGGTTTAGGTTTACTGGTCACGGTTAGGGTTACGTTTAGGGGGTAGCATTAGGGTTAGGGTTAGGGTTAGGGTTAAGGGATAGGATTAGGGATAAGTGTTGGGCTTAGGGTTAGGGTTTAGTGTTAGGGTTAGCATTGAGGATTAGGGTTAGGGTCAGGGTTAAATGCTTGGGTGCGGGTAATGGTTAGGGTCAGGGTTAAGGTTCACGGATAGGGTTAGTGTTAATGGTTACAGGTAGGTTTAGGGTTCAGGGTTAGTGTTAGCATTAGGCCTTAAGGTTAGGATTAGGCGGTAGGTTAGATTTAGGGTAAGATCTAGGCGTTAGGGTAAGGGCTAGCGTTAGGGTTAAGAGATAGGGTTAGGTTTAATGCTTAGGATTAGGGTTAGGGTTTGGGGTTAAAGTAAGTGTTAGGGGTTAGGTTTAAGGATCCAAGGTTAGGGTTATTTTTAGCTGTAGTGTTAAGGTTAGGGATAAGGGATCCCATCAGCATTAAGGGTCTTCCTTACTGTAGGGTTATGGGTTAGGCTTAGAGTTGAAGGTTAAGTTTAGGGTCAGTGTTAAGATTTAGGGTGAGGGTTAACGGTTAGGGTAAAGTTTAAGCGTTAGGGTTAGGGATTAGTGATTAGGGTTTTTGGTTAGTGTTAGGGTTAGCGGTTAGGAGTTAGTGTTTTATGAAGGGGTATGGTTAGAATTAGGATTGGGGTTAGAGTTAGGGTGAGGTATAGGGGTTAGGTTTAGGGGTCAGTTTTAGGGTAAAAGGATAGGATTAGGGTTACGGGTTGAGCTTAGGTTTAGAGTTAAAGTTTACTGCTAGGGTTAGGGATAGGGTTCAGGGTTAGCTTTAGGGGTTCTGGTTAGGGTTAGGTGTTAGGTTAGTGTCAGGGTTAGGTCTAGTCGTGAGGGTAAGGTTTAGGGTTAGCTTTAAGAGCTAGGGTTAGGTTTAATGGTTAGGATTAGGATTCGGGTTAAGGGTTAGGTAAGGCTTAGGGGTTAGGGTGAAGGGTTAGGGTCAAGGGTTAGGGTTTTTGTTAGGCATAGCGTTCAGGTTAGAAGTAAGGGTTACTGTTAGTGTTAGGGTTGTTGGTAAGGTTACGGTTAGGGTTAGCGGTTTAGAATTAGGGTTAGGGATTAGGTGTCACAGTGATGACTAGGATATAGGGTTAGAATTATGGGATAGGGGTTGTTCTCAGGAAATGGGTTATGCATTAACGTTAGGATAAGAGGTTAAAGTAAGGCGCACGGTGAGATTTACGTGTTAAGGGGAGAAATAGGAACAGGGTTGGGTGTTTTGTTCGGGGTTAGGGTTATCTGTTAAAGGTATTGTTTATGCTTAGTGCCCGGGCCCTGTCTGCATTAGGTGGGCCGGGGGAATTTAGGGGGCTGGGATTGTACCCGGGAACCCACTCTATCATACTCTGGGTGTGGGCCCGTGGGTTTCATGCAGGACACAGTGGTAGAGCCTCCTTTCACGCATGGCATGGGAGGATTGCAGGCTTTCTAAACTCTAAGAAAGCAAGAAGTCTGAGAATTAGATTTAGGGTTAGCATTCTTGTTAGGGTTAAGGATGAAGTTTAGTGTTAGGGTGAGGGCTTAGGGTTAGGGATTAGGGTTAGGGTTAAAGGTTACTCTTAGGTTTAACGGTTACTCTCTGGTTTAGGGTTGAGGTTTACGGTTAGGGTTAAGATGAGGGGTTAGGGTTTGGTACAGGGTTAGGGTTAAGTGTTAGGTTTAGGGTTGAAGATGAGGATTAGGGTTAGGATTAAAGGTTAGCGTGAGAGTTAACGCTTAGGGTTAAGGTTAAGTGTTAGGGGTTAAGGTTAGGGTTAGGGTTAGTTTTAGGGTTAGAGTTATGTGCTATGGTTTGTGTTAGAGGTTAGGGTTAGGTTTACCGGTCACGGTTAGGGTTACGTTTAGGGGGTAGCATTAGGCTTAGGGTTAGGGATAAGGGATAGGATTAGGGATAAGTGTTGGGCTTAGGATTACAGTTTAGTGTTAGGGTTAGCATTAAGGATTAGGGTTAGGGTCAGGTTTAAATGCTTGGGTGCGGGTAATGGTTAGGGTCAGGGTTAGGTTCACGGATAGGGTTAGTGTTAAGGGTTACGGGTAGGTTTAGGGTTCAGGGTTAGTGTTAGCATTAGGGCTTAAGGTTAGGATTAGGCGGTAGGTTAGATTTAGGGTGAGTTCTAGGCGTTAGGGTAAGGGCTAGCGTTAGGGTTAAGAGATAGGGTTAGGTTTAATGCTTAGGATTAGGGTTAGGGTTTGGGGTGAAAGTAAGTGTTAGGGGTTAGGTTTAAGGATCCAAGGTTAGGGTTATTTTTAGCTGTAGTGTTAGGGTGAGGGATAAGGGATCCCATTAGCATTAAGGGTCTTCCTTACTGTAGGGTTAAGGGTTAGGCTTAGAGTTAAAGGTTAAGGTTAGGGTCAGTGTTAAGATTTAGGGTGAGGGTTAACGGTTAGGGTAAAGGTTAAGCGTTAGGGTTAGGGATTAGTGATAAGGGTTTTTGATTAGTGTTAGGGTTAGCGGTTAGGAATTAGTGTTTTATGAAGGGGTATGTTTAGAATTAGGATTGGGATTAGAGTTAGGATGAGGTATAGGGGTTAGGTTTAGGGGTTAGTTTTAGGGTAAAAGGATAGGATTAGGGTTACGGGTTGGGCTTAGGTTTAGGGTTAAAGTTTACTGCTAGGGTTAGGGTTAGGGTTCAGGGTTAGCTTTAGGGGTTCTGTTTAGTGTTAGGTGTTAGGTTAGTGTCAGGGTTAGGTCTAGTCGTGAGGGTAAGGTTTAGAGTTAGCTTTAAAAGCTAGGGTTAGGTTTAATGATTAGGATTAGGATTAGGGTTAAGGGTTAGGGTAAGGCTTAGGGGTTAGGGTGAAGGGTTAGGGTCAAGGGTTAGGGTTTTTGTTAGGCATAGCGTTGGGGTTAGAAGTAAGGGTTACTGTCAGTGTTAGGGTTGTAGGTAGGGTTACAGTTAGGGTTAGCGGTTTAGAATTAGGGTTAGGGATTAGGTGTCACAGTGATGACTAGAGATAGGGTTAGAATTATGGGATAGGGGTTGTTCTCAGGAAATGGGTTATGCATTAACTTTAGGATAAGAGGTTAAAGTTAGGCGCACGGGGAGGTTTACGTTTTAAGGGGAGAAATAGGAACAGGGTTGGGTGTTATGTTCAGGGTTAGGGTTATCTGTTAAAGGTATTGTTTATGCTTAGCGCATGGGCCCTGTCTGCATTAGGCGGGCGGGGGGAGTTTAGGGGGCTGGGGTTGTACCCGGGAACCCACTCTATCATACTCTGGGTATGGGCCCGTGGGTTTCATGCAGGACACAGTGGTAGAGCCTCCTTTCACGCATGGCATGGGAGGATTGCAGGCTTTCTAAACTCTAGGAAAGCAAGAAGTCTGAGAATTAGATTTAGGGTTAGGATTATGGTTAGGGTTAAGGATGAAGTTTAGTGTTAGGATAAGGGCTTAGGGTTAGGGCTTAGCGTTAGGGTTAAAGGTTACTCTTAGGTTTAACGGTTACACTTTGATTTAGGGTTGAGGTTTACGGTTAGGCTTAAGATGAGGGGTTAGGGTTTGGTACAGGGTTAGGGTTAAGTGTTAGGTTTAGGGTTGAAGATTAGGATTAGGGTTAGGATTAAAGGTTAGGGTGAGAGTTAAGGCTTAGTGTTAAGGTTAAGAGTTAGGGTTTAGGGTTAGGTTTAGGGTTAGGGTTAGTTTTAGGGTTAGAGTTATGTGCTATGGTTTGTGTTAGAGGTTAGGTTTAGGTTTACTGGTCACGGTTAGGGTTACGTTTAGGGGGTAGCATTAGGGTTAGGGTTAGGGTTAGGGTTAAGGGATAGGATTAGGGTTAAGTGTTGGAATTAGGGTTAGGGTTTAGTGTTAGGGTTATCATTAAGGATTAGGGTTAGGGTCAGGGTTAAATGCTTGGGTGCGGGTAATGGTTAGGGTCAGGGTTAAGGTTCACGCATAGGGTTAGCGTTAAGGGTTATGGGTAGGTTTAGGGTTCAGGGTTAGAGTTAGCATTAGGGCTTAAGGTTAGGATTAGGCGGTAGGTTATATTTAGGGTTAGATCTAGGCGTTAGGGTAAGGGCTAGCGTTAGGGTTAAGAGATAGGGTTAGGTTTAATGCTTAGGATTAGGGTTAGGGTTTGGGGTTAAAGTAAGTGTTAGGGGTTTTTTTAAGGATCAAAGGTTAGGGTTATTTTTAGCTGTAGTGTTAGGGTTAGGGATAAGGAATCCCATTAGCATTAAGGGTCTTCCTTACTGTAGGGTTAAGGGTTAGGCTTAGAGTTAAAGGTTAAGGTTAGGGTCAGTGTTAAGATTTAGGATGTGGTTTAACAGTTAGGGTAAAGGTTAAGCGTTAGGGTTAGGGATTAGTGATTAGGGTTTTTGGTTAGTGTTAGGGTTAGCGGTTAGGAGTAAGTGTTTTATGAAGGGGTATTGTTAGAATTAGGATTGGGGTTAGAGTTAGGATGAGGTATAGGGGTTAGGTATAGGGGTTAGTTTTAAGGTAAAAGGATAGGATTAGGGTTACGGGTTGGGCTTTGGTTTAGGGTTAAGGTTTACTGCTAGGGTTACGGATAGGGTTCAGGGTTAGCTTTAGGGGTTCTCGTTAGGGTTAGGTGTTAGGTTAGTGTCAGGGTTAGGTCTAGTCGTGAGGGTAAGGTTTAGGGATAGCTTTAAGAGCTAGGGTTAGGTTTAATGGTTAGGATTAGGATTAGGGGTTAGGGTTAGGGTAAGGCTTAGGGGTTAGGGTCAAGGGTTAGGGTCAAAGGTTAGGGATTTTGTTAGGCATAGCGTTGGGGTTAGAAGTAAGGGTTACTGTCAGTGTTAGGGTTGAAGGTAGGGTTAGGGTTAGGGTTAGCGGTTTAGAATTAGGGTTAGGGATTAGGTGTCACAGTGATGACTAGGAGATAGGGTTAGAATTATGGGATAGGGGTTGTTCTCAGGAAATGGGTTATGCATTAACGTTAGGATAAGAGGTTAAAGTTAGGCGCACGGTGAGGTTTACGTGTTAAGGGGAGAAATAGGAACAGGGTTGGGTGTTAT
This sequence comes from Eulemur rufifrons, assembly GCF_041146395.1. NCBI lineage: Eukaryota > Metazoa > Chordata > Mammalia > Primates > Lemuridae > Eulemur > Eulemur rufifrons. The sequence goes on along the minus strand of NW_027182913.1, from coordinate 131,016 downwards.
GTTCAGGGTTAGGGTTATCTGTTAAAGGTATTGTTTATGCTTAGCGCACGGGCCCTGTCTGCATTAGGCGGGCGGGGGGAGTTTAGGGGGCTGGGATTGTACCCGGGAACCCACTCTATCATACTCTGGGTATGGGCCCGTGGGTTTCATGCAGGACACAGTGGTAGAGCCTTCTTTGACGCATGGCATGGGAGGATTGCAGGCTTTCTAAACTCTAAGAAAGCAAGAAGTCTGAGAATTAGATTTAGGGTTAGGATTCTGGTTAGGGTTAAGGATGAAGTTTAGTGTTAGGGTGAGGGCTTAGGGTTAGGGATTAGGGTTAGGGTTAAAGGTTACTCTTAGGTTTAACGGTTACACTTTGGTTTAGGGTTGAGGTTTATGGTTAGGGTTAAGATGAGGGGTTAGGGTTTGGTACAGGGTTATGGTTAAGTGTTAGGTTTAGGGTTGAAGATTAGGATTAGGGTTAGGATTAAAGGTTAGCGTGAGAGTTAACGCTTAGGGTTAAGGTTAAGAGTTAGGTTTAGGGTTAGGGTTAGTTTTAGGGTTAGAGTTATGTGCTATGGTTTGTGTTAGAGGTTAGGGTTAGGTTTACTGGTCACGGTTAGGGTTACGTTTAGGGGGTAGCATTAGGGTTAGGGTTAGGGTTAGGGTTAAGGGATAGGATTAGGGTTAAGTGTTGGGCTCAGGGTTAGGGTTTAGTGTTAGGGTTAGCATTAAGGATTAGGGTTAGGGTCAGGGTTAAATGCTTGGGTGCGGGTAATGGTTAGGGTCAGGGTTAAGGTTCACGGATAGGGTTAGTGTTAAGGGTTACGGGTAGGTTTAGGGTTCAGGGTTAGTGTTAGCATTAGGGCTTAAGGTTAGGATTAGGCGGTAGGTTCGATTTAGGGTTAGATCTAGGCGTTAGGGTAAGGGCTAGCGTTAGGGTTAAGAGATAGGGTTAGGTTTAATGCTTGGGATTAGGGTTTGGGTTTGGGGTTAAAGTAAGTGTTAGGGGTTAGGTTTAAGGATCCAAGGTTAGGGTTATTTTTAGCTGTAGTGTTAGGGTTAGGGATAAGGGATCCCATTAGCATTAAGGGTCTTCCTTCCTGTAGGGTTAAGTGTTAGGCTTAGAGTTAAAGGTTAAGGTTAGGGTCAGTGTGAAGATTTAGGGTGAGGGTTAACGGTTAGGGTAATGGTTAAGTGTTAGGATTAGGGATTAGTGATTAGGGTTTTTGGTTAGTGTTAGGGTTAGCGGTTAGGAGTTAGTGTTTTATGAAGGGGTATGGTTAGAATTAGGTTGGGGTTAGAGTTAGGGTGAGGTATAGGGTTTAGGTTTAGGGGTTAGTTTTAGGGTAAAAGGATAGGATTAGGGTTACGGGTTGGGCTTAGGTTTAGGGTTAAAGTTTACTGCTAGGGTTAGGGATAGGGTTCAGGGTTAGCTTTAGGGGTTCTGGTTAGGGTTAGGTGTTAGGTTAGTGTCAGGGTTAGGTCTAGTCGTGAGGGTAAGGTTTAGGGTTAGCTTTAAGATCTAGGGTTAGGTTTAATGGTTACGATTAGGATTAGGGTTAAGGGTTAGGGTAAGGCTTAGGGGTTAGGGTGAAGGGTTAGTGTCAAGGGTTAGGGTTTTTGTTAGGCATAGCGTTGGGGTTAGAAGTAAGGGTTACTGTCAGTGTTAGGGTTGTAGGTAGGGTTACGGTTAGGGTTAGCGGTTTAGAATTAGGGTTAGGGATTAGGTGTCACAGTGATGACTAGGAGATAGGGTTAGAATTATGGGATAGGGGTTGTTCTCAGGAAATGGGTTATGCATTAACGTTAGGATAAGAGGTTAAAGTTAGGCGCACGGTGAGGTTTACGTGTTAAGGGGAGAAATAGGAACAGGGTTGGGTGTTATGTTCAGGGTTAGGGTTATCTGTTAAAGGTATTGTTTATGCTTAGCGCACGGGCCCTGTCTGCATTAGGCGGGCTGGGGGAGTTTAGGGGGCTGGGATTGTACCCGGGAACCCACTCTATCATACTCTGGGTATGGGCCCGTGGGTTTCATGCAGGACACAGTGGTAGAGCCTTCTTTGACGCATGGCATGGGAGGATTGCAGGCTTTCTAAACTCTAAGAAAGCAAGAAGTCTGAGAATTAGATTTAGGGTTAGGATTCTGGTTAGGGTTAAGGATGAAGTTTAGTGTTAGGGTGAGGGCTTAGGGTTAGGGATTAGGGTTATGGTTAAAGGTTACTCTTAAGTTTAGCGGTTATACTTTTTTTTAGGGTTGAGGTTTACGGTTAGGGTTAAGATGAGGGGTTAGGGTTAGGTACAGGGTTAGGGTTAAGTGTTAGGTTTAGGGTTGAAGATTAGGATTAGGGTTAGGATTAAAGGTTAGCGTGAGAGTTAACGCTTAGGGTTAAGGTTAAGAGTTAAGGTTTAGGGTTAGGGATAGGGTTAGGGTTAGTTTTAGGGTTAGAGTTATGTGCTATGGTTTGTGTTAGAGGTTAGGGTTAGGATTACTGGTGACGGTTAGGGTTACGTTTAGGGGTTAGCATTAGGGTTAGGGTGAAGGGATAGGATTAGGGTTAAGTGTTGGGCTTAGGGTTAGGGTTTAGTGTTAGAGTTATCATTATGGACTAGGGGTAGGGTCAGGGTTAAATGCTTGGGTGCGGGTAATGGTTAGGGTCAGGGTTAAGGTTCACGGATAGGGTTAGTGTTAAGGGTTACGAGTAGGTTTAGGGTTCAGGGTTAGAGTTAGCATTAGGGCTTAAGGTTAGGATTAGGCGGTAGGTTAGATTTAGGGTTAGATCTAGGCGTTAGGGTAAGGGCTAGCGTTAGGTTTAAGAGATAGGGTTAGGTTTAATGCTTAGGATTAGGGTTAGGGTTAGGGGTTAAAGTAAGTGTTAGGGCTTAGGTTTAAGGATCAAAGGTTAGGGTTATTTTTAGCTGTAGTGTTAGGGTTAGGGAGAAGGGATCCCATTAGCATTAAGGGTCTTCCTTCCTGTAGGGTTAAGTGTTAGGCTTAGAGTTAAAGGTTAAGGTTAGGGTCAGTGTGAAGATTTAGGGTGAGGGTTAACGGTTAGGGTAAAGGTTAAGCATTAGGGTTAGGGATTAGTGATTAGGGTTTTTGGTTAGTGTTAGGGTTAGCGGTTAGGAGTTAGTGTTTTATGAAGGGGTATGGTTAGAATTAGGTTGGGGTTAGAGTTAGGGTGAGGTATAGGGTTTAGGTTTAGGGGTTAGTTTTAGGGTAAAAGGATAGGATTAGGGTTACGGGTTGGGCTTAGGTTTAGGGTTAAAGTTTACTGCTAGGGTTAGGGATAGGGTTCAGGGTTAGCTTTAGGGGTTCTGGTTAGGGTTAGGTGTTAGGTTAGTGTCAGGGTTAGGTCTAGTCGTGAGGGTAAGGTTTAGGGTTAGCTTTAAGAGCTACGGTTAGGTTTAATGGTTAGGATTAGGATTAGGGTTAAGGGTTAGGGTAAGGCTTAGGGGTTAGGGTGAAGGGTTAGGGTCAAGGGTTAGGGTTTTTGTTAGGCATAGCGTTGGGGTTAGAAGTAAGGGTTACTGTCAGTGTTAGGTTTGTAGGTAGGGTTACGGTTAGGGTTAGCGCTTTAGAATTAGGGTTAGGGATTAGGTGTCACAGTGATGACTAGGAGATAGGGTTAGAATTATGGGATAGGGGTTGTTCTCAGGAAATGGGTTATGCATTAACGTTAAGATAAGAGGTTAAAGTTAGGCGCACGGTGAGGTTTACGTGTTAAGGGGAGAAATAGGAACAGGGTTGGGTGTTATGTTCAGGGTTAGGGTTATCTGTTAAAGGTATTGTTTATGCTTAGCGCACGGGCCTTGTCTTCATTGGGCGGGCGGGTGGAGTTTAGGGGGCTTGGATTGTACCCGGGAACCCACTCTATCATACTCTGGGTATGGGCCCGTGCGTTTCATGCAGGACGCAGTGGTAGAGCCTCCTTTCACGCATGGCATGGGAGGATTGCAGGCTTTCTAAACTCTAAGAAAGCAAGAAGTCTGAGAATTAGATTTAGGGTTAGGATTCTGGTTAGGGTTAAGGATGAAGTTTAGTGTTAGGGTGAGGGCTTAGGGTTAGGGATTAGGGTTAGGGTTAAAGGTTACTCTTAGGTTTAACGGTTACACTTTGGTTTAGGTTTGAGGTTAGGGTTAGGGTTAGGGTTATGTGCTATGGTTTGTGTTAGAGGTTAGGGTTAGGTATACTGGTCACGGTTAGGGTTATGTTTAGGGGGTAGCATTAGGGTTAGGGTTAGGGTTAAGGGATAGGATTAGGGATAAGTGTTGGGCTTAGGGTTAGGGTTTAGTGTTAGGGTTAGCATTAAGGATTAGGGTTAGGGTCAGGGTTAAAAGCTTGGGTGCGGGTAATGGTTAGGGTCAGGGTTAAGGTTCACGGATAGGGTTACTGTTAAGGGTTACGGGTAGGTTCAGGGTTCAGGGTTAGAGTTAGCATTAGGACTTAAGTTTAGGATTAGGCGGTAGGTTAGATTTAGGGTTAGATCTAGGCCTTAGGGTAAGGGCTAGCGTTAGGGTTATGAGATAGGGTTAGGTTTAATGCTTAGGATTAGGGTTAGGGTTTGGGGTGAAAGTAAGTGTTAGGGGTTAGGTTTAAGGATCCAAGGTTAGGGTTATTTTTAGCTGTAGTGTTAGGGTTAGGGATAAGGGATCCCATTAGCATTAAGGGTCTTCCTTACTGTAGGGTTAAGGGTTTGGCTTAGAGTTAAAGGTTAAGGTTAGGGTCAGTGTTAAGATTTAGGGTGAGGGTTAACGGTTAGGGTAAAGGTTAAGCGTTAGGGTTAGGGATTAGTGATTAGGGTTTTTGGTTAGTGTTAGGGTTAGCGGTTAGGAGTTAGTGTTTTATGAAGGGGTATGGTTAGAATTAGGACTGGGGTTAGAGTTAGAGTGAGGTATAGGGGTTAGGATTAGGGGTTAGTTTTAGGGTAAAAGGATAGGATTAGGGTTACGGGTGGGCTTAGGTTTAGGGTTAAAATTTACTGCTAGGGTTAGGGATAGGGTTCAGTGTTAGCTTTAGGGGTTCTGGTTAGGATTAGGTGTTAGGTTAGTGTCAGGGTTAGGTCTAGATGTGAGGGTAAGGTTTAGGTTTAGCTTTAAGAACTAGGGTTAGGTTTAATGGTTAGGATTAGGATTAGGGTTAAGTGTTAGGGTAAGGCTTAGGGGTTAGGGTGAAGGGTTAGTGTCAAGGGTTAGGGTTTTTGTTAGGCATAGCGTTGGGGTTAGAAGTAAGGGTTACTGTCAGTGTCAGGGTTGTAGGTAGGGTTACGGTTAGGGTTAGCGGTTTAGAATTAGGGTTAGGGATTAGGTGTCACAGTGATGACTAGGAGATAGGGTTAGAATTATGGGATAGGGGTTGTTCTCAGGAAATGGGTTATGCATTAACGTTAGGATAAGAGGTTAAAGTTAGGCGCAAGGTGAGGTTTACGTGTTAAGGGGAGAAATAGGAACAGGGTTGGGTGTTATGTTCAGGGTTAGGGTTATCTGTTAAAGGTATTGTTTATGCTTAGCGCACAGGCCCTGTATGCATTGGGCGGGCGGGGGGAGTTTAGGGGGCTGTGATTGTACCCGGGAACCCACTCTATCATACTCTGGGTATGAGCCCGTGGCTATCATGCAGGACGCAGTGGTAGAGCCTCCTTTCACGCATGGCATGGGAGGATTGCAGGCTTTCTAAACTCTAAGAAAGCAAGAAGTCTGTGAATTAGATTTAGGGTTAGGAATATGGTTAGGGTTAAGGATGAAGTTTAGTGTTAGGGTGAGGGCTTAGGGTTAGGGATTAGGGTTAGGGTTAAAGGTTACTCTTAGGTTTAACGGTTACACTTTGGTTTAGGGTTGAGGTTTACGGTTAGGGTTAAGATGAGGGGTTAGGGTTTGGTACAGAGTTAGGGTTAAGTGTTAGGTTTAGGGTTGAAGATTAGGATTAGAGTTAGGATTAAAGGTTAGCGTGAGAGTTAACGCTTAGGGTTAAGGTTAAGAGTTAGGGTTTAGGGTTAGGGTTAGGGTTAGGGTTAGTTTTAGGGTTAGAGTTATGTGGTATGGTTTGTGTTAGAGGTAGGGTTAGGTATACTGGTCACGGTTAGGGTTACGTTTAGGGGGTAGCATTAGGGTTAGGGTTAGGGTTAGGGTTAAGGGATAGGATTAGGGATAAGTGTTGGGTTTAGGGTTAGGTTTAGTGTTAGGGTTAGCATTAAGGATTAGGGTTAGGGTCAGGGTTAAATGCTTGGGTGCGGGTAATGGTTAGGGTCATGGTTAAGGTTCACGGATAGGGTTAGTGTTAAGGGTTACGGGTAGGTTTAGGGTTCACGGTTAGAGCTAGCATTAGGGCTTAAGGTTAGGATTACGAGGTACGTTAGATTTAGGGTTAGATCTAGGCGTTAGGGTAAGGGCTAGCGTTAGGGTTAAGAGATAGGGTTAGGTTTAATGCTTAGGATTAGGGTTAGGGTTTGGGGTGAAAGTAAGTGTTAGGGGTCAGGTTTAAGGATCCAAGGTTAGGGTTATTTTTAGCTGTAGAGTTAGGGTTAGCGATAAGGGATCCCATTAGCATTAAGGGTCTTCCTTACTGTAGGGTTAAGGGTTTGGCTTAGAGTTAAAGGTTAAGGTTAGGGTCAGTGTTAAGATTTAGGGTGAGGGTTAACGGTTAGGGTAAAGGTTAAGCGTTAGGGTTAGGGATTAGTGATTAGGGTTTTTGGTTAGTGTTAGGGTTAGCGGTTAGGAGTTAGTGTTTTATGAAGGGGTATGGTTAGAATTAGGACTGGGGTTAGAGTTAGAGTGAGGTATAGGGGTTAGGATTAGGGGTTAGTTTTAGGGTAAAAGGATAGGATTAGGGTTACGGGTTGGGCTTAGGTTTAGGGTTAAAATTTAGTGCTAGGGTTAGGGATAGGGTTCAGTGTTAGCTTTAGGGGTTCTGGTTAGGATTAGGTGTTAGGTTAGTGTCAGCGTTAGGTCTAGATGTGAGGGTAAGGTTTAGTGTTAGCTTTAAGAGCTAGGGTTAGGTGTAATGGTTAGGATTAGGATTAGGGTTAAGTGTTAGGGTAAGGCTTAGGGGTTAGGGTGAAGGGTTAGGGTCAAGGGTTAGGGTTTTTGTTAGGCACAGCGTTGGGGTTAGAAGTAAGGGTTACTGTCAGTGTCAGGGTTGTAGGTAGGGTTACGGTTAGGGTTAGCGGTTTAGAATTAGGGTTAGGGATTAGGTGTCACAGTGATCACTAGGAGATAGGGTTAGAATTATGGGATAGGGGTTGTTCTCAGGAAATGGGTTATGCATTAACGTTAGGATAAGAGGTTAAAGTTAGGCGCACGGTGAGGTTTACGTGTTAAGGGGAGAAATAGGAACAGGGTTGGGTGTTATGTTCAGGGTTAGGGTTATCTGTTAAAGGTATTGTTTATGCTTAGCGCACAGGCCCTGTCTGCATTGGGCGGGCGGGGGGAGTTTAGGGGGCTGTGATTGTACCCGGGAACCCACTCTATCATACTCTGGGTATGAGCCCGTGGCTATCATGCAGGACGCAGTGGTAGAGCCTCCTTTCACGCATGGCATGGGAGGATTGCAGGCTTTCTAAACTCTAAGAAAGCAAGAAGTCTGTGAATTAGATTTAGGGTTAGGAATATGGTTAGGGTTAAGTATGAAGTTTAGTGTTAGGGTGAGGGCTTAGGGTTAGGGATTAGGGTTAGGGTTAAAGGTTACTCTTAGGTTTAACGGTTACACTTTGGTTTCGGGTTGAGGTTTACGGTTAGGGTTAAGATGAGGGGTTAGGGTTTGGTACAGAGTTAGGGTTAAGTGTTAGGTTTAGGGTTGAAGATTAGGATTAGGGTTAGGATTAAAGGTTAGCGTGAGAGTTAACGCTTAGTGTTAAGGTTAAGAGTTAGGGTTTAGGGTTAGGGTTAGGGTTAGGGTTAGTTTTAGGGTTAGAGTTATGTGGTATGGTTTGTGTTAGAGGTAGGGTTAGGTTTACTGGTCACGGTTAGGGTTACGTTTAGGGGGTAGCATTAGGGTTAGGGTTAGGGTTAGGGTTAAGGGATACGATTAGGGATAAGTGTTGGGTTTAGGGTTAGGGTTTAGTGTTAGGGTTAGCATTAAGGATTAGGGTTAGGGTCAGGGTTAAATGCTTGGGTGCGGGTAATGGTTAGGGTCATGGTTAAGGTTCACGGATAGGGTTAGTGTTAAGGGTTACGGGTAGGTTTAGGGTTCACGGTTAGAGCTAGCATTAGGGCTTAAGGTTAGGATTAGGAGGTACGTTAGATTTAGGGTTAGATCTAGGCCTTAGGGTAAGGGCTAGCGTTAGGGTTAAGAGATAGGGTTAGGTTTAATGCTTAGGATTAGGGTTAGGGTTTGGGGTGAAAGTAAGTGTTAGGGGTTAGGTTTAAGGATCCAAGGTTAGGGTTATTTTTAGCTGTAGTGTTAGGGTTAGGGATAAGGGATCCCATTAGCATTAAGGGTCTTCCTTACTGTAGGGTTAAGGGTTTGGCTTAGAGTTAAAGGTTAAGGTTAGGGTCAGTGTTAAGATTTAGGGTGAGGGTTAACGGTTAGGGTAAAGGTTAAGCGTTTGGGTTAGGGATTAGTGTTTAGGGTTTTTGGTTAGTGTTAGGGTTAGCGGTTAGGAGTTAGTGTTTTATGAAGGGGTATGGTTAGAATTAGGACTGGGGTTAGAGTTAGAGTGAGGTATAGGGGTTAGGATTAGGGGTTAGTTTTAGGGTAAAAGGATAGGATTAGGGTTACGGTTTGGGCTTAGGTTTAGGGTTAAAATTTACTGCTAGGGTTAGGGATAGGGTTCAGTGTTAGCTTTAGGGGTTCTGGTTAGGATTAGGTGTTAGGTTAGTGTCAGGGTTAGGTCTAGATGTGAGGGTAAGGTTTAGTGTTAGCTTTAAGAGCTAGGGTTAGGTTTAATGGTTAGGATTAGGATTAGGGTTAAGTGTTAGGGTAAGGCTTAGGGGTTAGGGTGAAGGGTTAGTGTCAAGGGTTAGGGTTTTTGTTAGGCATAGCGTTGGGGTTAGAAGTAAGGGTTACTGTCAGTGTCAGGGTTGTAGGTAGGGTTACGGTTAGGGTTAGCGGTTTAGAATTAGGGTTAGGGATTAGGTGTCACAGTGATGACTAGGAGATAGGGTTAGAATTATGGGATAGGGGTTGTTCTCAGGAAATGGGTTATGCATTAACGTTAGGATAAGAGGTTAAAGTTAGGCGCACGGTGAGGTTTACGTGTTAAGGGGAGAAATAGGAACAGGGTTGGGTGTTATGTTCAGGGTTAGGGTTATCTGTTAAAGGTATTGTTTATGCTTAGCGCACAGGCCCTGTCTGCATTGGGCGGGCGGGGGGAGTTTAGGGGGCTGTGATTGTACCCGGGAACCCACTCTATCATACTCTGGGTATGAGCCCGTGGCTATCATGCAGGACGCAGTGGTAGAGCCTCCTTTCACGCATGGCATGGGAGGATTGCAGGCTTTCTAAACTCTAAGAAAGCAAGAAGTCTGAGAATTAGATTTAGGGTTAGGAATATGGTTAGGGTTAAGTATGAAGTTTAGTGTTAGGGTGAGGGCTTAGGGTTAGGGATTAGGGTTAGGGTTAAAGGTTACTCTTAGGTTTAACGGTTACTCTTTGGTTTAGGGTTGAGGTTTACGGTTAGGGTTAAGATGAGGGGTTAGGGTTTGGTACAGAGTTAGGGTTAAGTGTTAGGTTTAGGGTTGAAGATTAGGATTAGGGTTAGGATTAAAGGTTAGCGTGAGAGTTAACGCTTAGGGTTAAGGTTAAGAGTTAGGGTTTAGGGTTAGGGTTAGGGTTAGGGTTAGTTTTAGGGTTAGAGTTATGTGGTATGGTTTGTGTTAGAGGTTAGGGTTAGGTTTACTGGTCACGGTTAGGGTTACGTTTAGGGGGTAGCATTAGGGTTAGGGTTAGGGTTAGGGTTAAGGGATAGGATTAGGGATAAGTGTTGGGCTTAGGGTTAGGGTTTAGTGTTAGGGTTAGCATTAAGGATTAGGGTTAGGGTCAGGGTTAAATGCTTGGGTGCGGGTAATGGTTAGGGTCAGGGTTAAGGTTCACGGATAGGGTTAGTGTTAAGGGTTACGGGTAGGTTCAGGGTTCAGGGTTAGAGTTAGCATTAGGGCTTAAGGTTAGGATTAGGCGGTAGGTTAGATTTAGGGTTAGATCTAGGCGTTAGGGTAAGGGCTAGCGTTAGGGTTAAGAGATAGGGTTAGGTTTAATGCTTAGGATTAGGGTTAGGGTTTGGGGAGAAAGTAAGTGTTAGGGGTTAGGTTTAAGGATCAAAGGTTAGGTTTATTTTTAGCTGTAGTGTTAGGGTTAGGGATAAGGGATCCCATTAGCATTAAGGGTCTTCCTTACTGTAGGGTTAAGGGTTAGGCTTAGAGTTAAAGGTTAAGGTTCGGGTCAGTGTTAAGATTTAGGGTGAGGGTTAATGGTTAGGGTAAAGGTTAAGCGTTAGGGTTAGGGATTAGTGATTAGGGTTTTTGGTTAGTGTTAGGGTTAGCGGTTAGGAGTTAGTGTTTTATGAAGGGGTATGGTTAGATTTAGGATTGGGGTTAGAGTTAGGGTGAGGTATAGGGGTTAGGTTTAGGGGTTAGTTTTAGGGTAAAAGGATAGGATTAGGGTTACGGGTTGGGCTTAGGTTTAGGGTTAAAGTTTACTGCTAGGGTTAGGGATAGGGTTCAGGGTTAACTTTAGGGGTTCTGGTTAGGGTTAGGTGTTAGGTTAGTGTCAGGGTTAGGTCTAGTCGTGAGGGTAAGGTTTAAGGTTAGCTTTAAGAGCTAGGGTTAGGTTTAATGGTTAGGATTAGGATTAGGGTTAAGGGTTAGGGTAAGGCTTAGGGGTTAGGGTGAAGGGTTAGTGTCAAGGGTTAGGGTTTTTGTTAGGCATAGCGTTGGGGTTAGAAGTAAGGGTTACTGTCAGTGTTAGGGTTGTAGGTAGGGTTACGGTTAGGGTTAGCGGTTTAGAATTAGGGTTAGGGATTAGGTGTCACAGTGATGACTAGGAGATAGGGTTAGAATTATGGGATAGGGCTTGTTCTCAGGAAATGGGTTATGCATTAACGTTAACATAAGTGGTTAAAGTTAGGCGCACGGTGAGGTTTACGTGTTAAGGGGAGAAATAGGAACAGGGTTGGGTGTTATGTTCAGGGTTAGGGTTATCTGTTAAAGGTATTGTTTATGCTTAGCGCACGGGCCCTGTCTTCATTGGGCGGGCGGGTGGAGTTTAGGGGGCTTGGATTGTACCCGGGAACCCACTCTATCATACTCTGGGTATGGGCCCGTGCGTTTCATGCAGGACGCAGTGGTAGAGACTCCTTTCACGCATGGCATGGGAGGATTGCAGGTTTTCTAAACTCTAAGAAAGCAAGAAGTCTGAGAATTATATTTAGGGTTAGGATTCTTGTTAGGGTTAAGGATGAAGTTTAGTGTTATGGTGAGGGCTTAGGGTTAGGGATTAGGGTTAGGGTTAAAGGTTACTCTTAGTTTTAACGGTTACACTTTGGTTTAGGGTTGAGGTTAGGGTTAGGGTTAGGGTTATGTGCTATGGTTTGTGTTAGAGGTTAGGGTTAGGTTTACTGGTCACGGTTAGGGTTATGTTTAGGGGGTAGCATTAGGGTTAGGGTTAGGGTTAAGGGATTGGATTAGGGATAAGTGTTGGGCTTAGGGTTAGGGTTTAGTGTTAGGGTTAGCATTAAGGATTAGGGTTAGGGTCAGGGTTAAAAGCTTGGGTGCGGGTAATGGTTAGGGTCAGGGTTAAGGTTCACGGATAGGGTTAGTGTTAAGGGTTACGGGTAGGTTCAGGGTTCAGGGTTAGAGTTAGCATTAGGGCTTAAGTTTAGGATTAGGCGGTAGGTTAGATTTAGGGTTAGATCTAGGCGTTAGGGTAAGGGCTAGCGTTAGGGTTATGAGATAGGGTTAGGTTTAATGCTTAGGATTAGGGTTAGGGTTTGGGGTTAAAGTAAGTGTTAGGGGTTAGATTTAAGGATCAAAGGTTAGGGTTATTTTTAGCTGTAGTGTTAGGGTTAGGCATAAGGGATCCCATTAGCATTAAGGGTCTTCCTTACTGTAGGGTTAAGTGTTAGGCTTAGAGTTAAAGGTTAAGGTTAGGGTCAGTGTTAAGATTTAGGGTGAGGATTAACGGTTAGGGTAAAGGTTAAGCGTTAGGGTTAGGGATTAGTGATTAGGGTTTTTGGTTAGTGTTAGGGTTAGCGTTTAGGACTTAGTGTTTTATGAAGGGGTATGGTTAGAATTAGGATTGGGGTTAGAGTTAGGGTGAGGAATAGGGGTTAGGTTTAGGGGTTAGTTTTAGAGTAAAAGGATAGGATTAGGGTTACGGGTTGGGCTTAGGTTTAGGGTTACAGTTTACTGCTAGGGTTAGCGATAGGGTTCAGGGTTAGCTTTAGGGGTTCTGGTTAGGGTTAGGTGTTAGGTTAGTGTCAGGGTTAGGTCTAGTCGTGAGGGTAAGGTTTACTGTTAGCTTTAAGAGCTAGGGTTAGGTTTAATGGTTAGGATTAGGATTAGGGTTAAGGGTTAGGGTAAGGCTTAGGGGTTAGGGTGAAGGGTTAGGGTCAAGGGTTAGGGATTTTGTTAGGCATAGCGTTGGGGTTAGAAGTAAGGGTTACTGTCAGTGTTAGGGTTGTAGGTAGGGTTACGGTTAGGGTTAGCGGTTTAGAATTAGGGTCAGGGATTAGGTGTCACAGTGATGACTAGGAGATAAGGTTAGAATTATGGGATAGGGGTTGTTCTCAGGAAATGGGTTATGCATTAACGTTAGGATAAGAGGTTAAAGTTAGGCGCACGGGGAGGTTTACGTGTTAAGGGGAGAAATAGGAACAGGGTTGGGTGTTATGTTCAGGGTTAGGGTTATCTGTTAAAGGTATTGTTTATGCTTAGCGCACGGGCCCTGTCTGCATTAGGCGGTCCAGTGGAGTTTAGGGGGCTGGGATTGTACCCGGGAACCCACTCTATCATACTCTGGGTATGGGCCCGTGGGATTCATGCAGGACACAGTGGTAGAGCCTCCTTTCACCCAAGCATTGGAGGATGTCAGGCTTTTTAAACTTTAAGAAAGTAAGAAGTGTGAAAATGAGATTTAGGGTTGGATTATGGTTAGGGTTAAGGATGAAGTTTAGTGTTAGGGTGAGGGCTTAGGGTTAGGGATTAGGGTTAGGGTTAAAGGTTACTCTTAGGTTTAACGGTTACACTTTGGTTTAGGGTTGAGGTTTACGGTTAGGGTTAAGATGAGGGGTTAGGTTTTGGTACAGGGTTAGGGTTAAGTGTTAGGTTTAGTGTTGAAGATTAGGATTAGAGTTAGGATTAAAGGTTATCGTGAGAGTTAACGCTTAGGGTTAAGGTTAAGGGTTAGGGTTTAGGGTTAGTGTTAGTTTTAGGGTTAGAGTTATGTGCTATGGTTTGTGTTAGAGGTTAGGGTTAGGTTTACTGGTCACGGTTAGGGTTACGTTTAGGGGGTAGCATTAGGGATAGGCTTAGCGTTAGGGTTAAGGGATAGGATTAGCGATAAGTGTTGGGCTTAGTGTTAGGGTTTAGTGTTAGGGTTAGCATTAAGGATTAGGGTTAGGGTCAGGGTTAAATGCTTGGGTGCGGGTAATGGTTAGGGTCATGGTTAAGGTTCACGGATAGGGTTAGTGTTAAGGGTTACGGGTAGGTTTAGGGTTCACGGTTAGAGCTAGCATTAGGGCTTAAGGTTAGGATTAGGAGGTACGTTAGATTTAGGGTTAGATCTAGGCGTTAGGGTAAGGGCTAGCGTTCGGGTTAAGAGATAGGGTTAGGTTTAATGCTTAGGATTAGGGTTAGGGTTTGGGGTGAAAGTAAGTGTTAGGGGTTAGGTTTAAGGATCCAAGGTTAGGGTTATTTTTAGCTGTAGTGTTAGGGTTAGGGATAAGGGATCCCATTAGCATTAAGGGTCTTCCTTACTGTAGGGTTAAGGGTTTGGCTTAGAGTTAAAGGTTAAGGTTAGGGTCAGTGTTAAGATTTAGGGTGAGGGTTAACGGTTAGGGTAAAGGTTAAGCGTTAGGGTTAGGGATTAGTGATTAGGGTTTCTCGTTAGTGTTAGGGTTAGCGGTTAGGAGTTAGTGTTTTATGAAGGGGTATGGTTAGAATTAGGACTGGGGTTAGAGTTAGAGTGAGGTATAGGGGTTAGGATTAGGGTTTAGTTTTAGGGTAAAAGGATAGGATTAGGGTTACGGGTGGGCTTAGGTTTAGGGTTAAAATTTACTGCTAGGGTTAGGGATAGGGTTCAGTGTTAGCTTTAGGGGTTCTGGTTAGGATTAGGTGTTAGGTTAGTGTCAGGGTTAGGTCTAGTCGTGAGGGTAAGGTTTAGGGTTAGCTTTAAGAACTAGGGTTAGGTTTAATGGTTAGGATTAGGATTAGGGTTAAGGGTTAGGGTAAGGCTTAGGGGTTAGGGTGAAGGGTTAGGGTCAAGGGTTAGGGTTTTTGTTAGGCATAGCGTTGGGGTTAGAAGTAAGGGTTACTGTCAGTGTCAGGGTTGTAGGTAGGGTTACGGTTAGGGTTAGCGGTTTAGAATTAGGGTTAGGGATTAGGTGTCACAGTGATCACTAGGAGATAGGGTTAGAATTATGGGATAGGGGTTGTTCTCAGGAAATGGGTTATGCATTAACGTTAGGATAAGAGGTTAAAGTTAGGCGCAAGGTGAGGTTTACGTGTTAACGGGAGAAATAGGAACAGGGTTGGGTGTTATGTTCAGGGTTAGGGTTATCTGTTAAAGGTATTGTTTATGCTTAGCGCACAGGCCCTGTCTGCATTGGGCGGGCAGGGGGAGTTTAGGGGGCTGTGATTGTACCCGGGAACCCACTCTATCATACTCTGGGTATGAGCCCGTGGCTATCATGCAGGACGCAGTGGTAGAGCCTCCTTTCACGCATGGCATGGGAGGATTGCAGGCTTTCTAAACTCTAAGAAAGCAAGAAGTCTGTGAATTAGATTTAGGGTTAGGAATATGGTTAGGGTTAAGGATGAAGTTTAGTGTTAGGGTGAGGGCTTAGGGTTAGGGATTAGGGTTAGGGTTAAAGGTTACTCTTAGGTTTAACGGTTACACTTTGGTTTAGGGTTGAGGTTTACGGTTAGGGTTAAGATGAGGGGTTAGGGTTTGGTACAGAGTTAGGGTTAAGTGTTAGGTTTAGGGTTGAAGATTAGGATTAGAGTTAGGATTAAAGGTTAGCGTGAGAGTTAACGCTTAGGGTTAAGGTTAAGAGTTAGGGTTTAGGGTTAGGGTTAGGGTTAGGGTTAGTTTTAGGGTTAGAGTTATGTGGTATGGTTTGTGTTAGAGGTAGGGTTAGGTTTACTGGTCACGGTTAGGGTTACGTTTAGGGGGTAGCATTAGGGTTAGGGTTAGGGTTAAGGGATAGGATTAGGGATAAGTGTTGGGCTTAGGGTTAGGGTTTAGTGTTAGGGTTAGCATTAAGGATTAGGGTTAGGGTCAGGGTTAAGTGCTTGGGTGCGGGTAATGGTTAGGGTCAGGGTTAAGGTTCACTGATAGGCTTAGTGTTAAGGGATATGGGTAGGTTTAGGGTTCAGGGTTAGTGTTAGATTTAGGGCTTAAGGTTAGGATTAGGCGGTAGGTTAGATTTAGGGTTAGATCTAGGCGCTAGCGTAAGGGCTAGCGTTAGGGTTAAGAGATAGGGTTAGGTTTAATGCTTAGGATTAGGGTTAGGGTTTGGGGTTAAAGTAAGTGTTAGGGGTTAGGTTTAAGGATCCAAGGTTAGGGTTATTTTTAGCTGTAGTGATAGGGTTAGGGATAAGGGATCCCATTAGCATTAAGGGTCTTCCTTCCTGTAGGGTTAAGGGTTAGGCTTAGAGTTAAAGGTTAAGGTTAGGGTCAGTGTTAAGATTTAGGGTGAGGGTTAATGGTTAGGGTAAAGGTTAAGCGTTAGGGTTAGGGATTAGTGATTAGGGTTTTTGGTTAGTGTTAGTGTTAGCGGTTAGGGGTTAGTGTTTTATGAAGGGGTATGGTTAGATTTAGGATTGGGGTTAGAGTTAGGGTGAGGTATAGGGGTTAGGTTTAGGGGTTAGTTTTAGGGTAAAAGGATAGGATTAGGGTTACGGGTTGGGCTTAGTTTTAGGGTTAAAGTTTACTGCTAGGGTTAGGGATAGGGTTCAGGGTGAACTTTAGGGGTTCTGGTTAGGGTTAGGTGTTAGGTTAGTGTCAGGGTTAGGTCTAGTCGTGAGGGTAAGGTTTAGGGTTAGCTTTAAGAGCTAGGGTTAGGTTTAATGGATAGGATTAGGATTAGGGGTAAGGGTTAGGGTAAGGCTTAGGGGTTAGGGTGAAGGGTTAGGGTCAAGGGTTAGGGTTTTTGTTAGGCATAGCGTTGGGGTTAGAAGTAAGGGTTACTGTCAGTGTTAGGGTTGTAGGTAGGGTTACGGTTAGGGTTAGCGGTTTAGAATTAGGGTTAGGGATTAGGTGTCACAGTGATGACTAGGAGATAGGGTTAGAATTATGGGATAGGGGTTGTTCTCAGGAAATGGGTTATGCATTAACGTTAGGATAAGAGGTTAAAGTTAGGCGCAAGGTGAGGTTTACGTGTTAAGGGGAGAAATAGGAACAGGGTTGGGTGTTATGTTCAGGGTTAGGGTTATCTGTTAAAGGTATTGTTTATGCTTAGCTCACGGGCCCTGTCTGCATTAGGCGGGCGGGGGGAGTTTAGGGGGCTGGGCTTGTACCCGGGAGCCCACTCTATCATAATCTTGGTATGGGCCCTTGCTTTTCATGCAGGACGCTGTGGTAGAGCCTCTTTTCAGGCATGGCATGGGAGGATTGCAGGCTTTCTAAACTCTAAGAAAGCAAGAAGTCTGAGAATTAGATTTAGGGTTAGGAGTCTGGTTAGGGTTAAGGATGAAGTTTAGTGTTAGGGTGAGGGCTTAGTGTTAGGGATTAGGTTTAGGGTTAAAGATTACTCTTAGGTTTAACGGTTACACTTTGGTTTAGGGTTGAGGTTTACGGTTAGGGTTAAGATGAGGGGTTAGGGTTTGGTACAGTGTTAGGGTTAAGTGTTAGGTTTAGGGTTGAAGATTAGGATTAGGGTTAGAAATAAAGGTTAGCGTGAGAGTTAACGCTTAGGGTTAAGGTTAAGAGTTAGGGTTTAGGGTTAGGTTTAGGGTTAGGGTTAGTTTTAGGGTTAGAGTTATGTGCTATGGTTTGTGTTAGAGGTTAGGGTTAGGTTTACTGGTCACAGTTAGGGTTACGTTGAGGGGTTAGCATTAGGGTTACGATTAGGGTTAAGGGATAGGATTAGGGATAAGTGTTGGGCTTAGGATTAGGGTTTAGTGTTAGGGTTAGCATTAAGGATTAGGGTTAGGGTCAGGGTTAAATGCTTGGGTGCGGGTAATGGTTAGGGTCAGGGTTAAGGTTCACTGATAGGCTTAGTGTTAAGGGATACGGGTAGGTTTAGGGTTCAGGGTTAGTGTTAGATTTAGGGCTTAAGGTTAGGATTAGGCGGTAGGTTAGATTTAGGGTTAGATCTAGGCGCTAGCGTAAGGGCTAGCGTTAGGGTTAAGAGATAGGGTTAGGTTTAATGCTTAGGATTAGGGTTAGGGTTTGGGGTTAAAGTAAGTGTTAGGGGTTAGGTTTAAGGATCCAAGGTTAGGGTTATTTTTAGCTGTAGTGTTAGGGTTAGGGATAAGGGATCCCATTAGCATTAAGGGTCTTCCTTCCTGTAGGGTTAAGGGTTAGGCTTAGAGTTAAAGGTTAAGGTTAGGGTCAGTGTTAAGATTTAGGGTGAGGGTTAACGGTTAGGGTCAAAGTTAAGCGTTAGGGTTCGGGATTAGTGATTAGGGTTTTTGGTTAGTGTTCGGGTTAGCGGTTAGGAGTTAGTGTTTTATGAAGGGGTATAGTTAGAATTAGGATTGAGGTTAGAGTTAGGGTGAGGTATAGGGATTAGGTTTAGGGGTTAGTTTTAGGGTAAAAGGATAGGATTAGGGTTACGGGTTGGGCTTAGGTTTAGGGTTAAAGTTTACTGCTAGGGTTAGGGATAGGGTTTAGGGTTAGCTTTAGGGGTTCTCGTTAGGGTTAGGTGTTAGGTTAGTGTGAGGGTTAGGTCTAGTCGTGAGGGTAAGGTTTAGGGTTAGCTTTAAGAGCTAGGGTTAGGTTTAATGGTTAGGATTAGGATTAGGGTTAGGGTTTAGGGTAAGGCATAGGGCTTAGGGTGAAGGGTAAGGGTCAAGGGTTAGGGTTTTTGTTAGGCATAGCGTTGGGGATAGAATTAAGGGTTACTGTCAGTGTTAGGGTTGTATTTAGGGTTATGGTTAGGGTTAGCGGTTTAGAATTAGGGTTAGGGATTAGGTGTCTCAGTGATGACTAGGAGATAGGGTTAGAATTACGGGATGGAGTTGTTCTCAGGAAATGTGTTATGCATTAACGTTAGGATAAGAGGGTAAAGTTAGGCGCACGGTGAGGTTTACGTGTTAAGGGGAGAAATAGGAACAGGGTTGGGTGTTATGTTCAGGGTTTGGGTTATCTGTTAAAGGTATTGTTTATGCTTAGCGCACGGGCCCTGTCTGCATTAGGCGGGCGGGGGGAGTTTAGGGGGCTGGGATTGTACCCGGGAACCCACTCTATCATACGCTGGGTATGGGCCCGTGGGTTTCATGCAGGACACAGTGGTAGAGCCTCCTTTCACGCATGGCATGGGAGGATTGCAGGCTTTCTAAACTCTAAGAAAGCAAGAAGTCTGAGAATTAGATTTAGGGTTAGGATTCTGGTTAGGGTTAAGGATGAAGTTTAGTGTTAGGGTGAGGGCTTAGTGTTAGGGATTAGGGTTAGGGTTAAAGATTACTCTTAGCTTTAACGGTTACATTTTGTTTTAGGGTTCAGGTTTACGGTTAGGGTTAAGATGAGGGGTTAGGGTTTGGTACAGGGTTAGGGTTAAGTGTTAGGTTTAGGGTTGAAGATTAGGATTAGGGTTAGGATTAAAGGTTACCGTGAGAGTTAACGCTTAGTGTTAAGGTTAAGAGTTAGGGGTTAGGGTTAGGGTTAGGGTTAGTTTTAGGGTTAGAGTTATGTGCTATGGTTTGTGTTAGGGGTTAGGGTTAGGTTTACTGGTCACGGTTAGGGTTACGTTTAGGGGTTAGCATTAGGGTTAGTGTTAGGGTTAGGGTTAAGGGATAGGATTAGGGTTAAGTGTTGGGCTTAGGGTTAGGGTTTAGTGTTAAGGTTAGCATTAAGGATTAGGGTTAGGGTCAGGGTTAAATGCTTGGGTGCGGGTAATGGTTAGGGTCAGGGTTAAGGTTCACGGATAGGGTTAGTGTTAAGGGTTACGTGTAGGTTTAGGGTTCAGGGTTAGTGTTAGCATTAGGGCTTAAGGTTAGGATTAGGCGGTAGGTTAGATTTAGGGTTAGATCTAGGCGTTAGGGTAAGGGCTAGCGTTAGGGTTAAGAGATAGGGTTAGGTTTAATGCTTAGGATTAGGGTTAGGGTTTGGGGTTAAAGTAAGTGTTAGGGGTTAGGTTTAAGGATCCAAGGTTAGGGTTATTTTTAGCTGTAGTGTTAGGGTTAGGGATAAGGGATCCCATTAGCATTAAGGGTCTTCCTTCCTGTAGGGTTAAGGGTTAGGCTTAGAGTTAAAGGTTAAGGTTAGGGTCAGTGTTAAGATTTAGGGTGAGGGTTAACGGTTAGGGTAAAGGTTAAGCGTTAGGGTTAGGGATTAGTGATTAGGGTTTTTGGTTAGTGTTAGGGTTAGCGGTTAGGAGTTAGTGTTTTATGAAGGGGTATGGTTAGAATTAGGATTGGGGTTAGAGTTAGGGTGAGGTATAGGGGTTGGGGTTAGGTTTTGGGGTTAGTTTTAGGGTAAAAGGATAGGATTAGGGTTACGGGTTGGGCTTCGGTTTAGGGTTAAAGTTTACTGCTGGGGTTAGGGATAGGGTTCAGGGTTAGCTTTAGGGGTTCTGGTTAGGGTTAGGTGTTAGGTTAGTGTCAGGGTTAGGTCTAGTCGTGAGGGTAAGGTTTAGGGTTAGCTTTAAGAACTAGGGTTAGGTTTAATGGTTAGGATTAGGATTAGGGTTAAGGGTTAGGGTAAGGCTTAGGGGTTAGGGTGAAGGGTTAGGGTCAAGGGTTAGGGTTTTTGTTAGGCATAGCGTTGGGGTTAGAAGTAAGGGTTACTGTCAGTGTTAGGGTTGTAGGTAGGGTTACGGTTAGGGTTAGCGGTTTAGAATTAGGGTTAGGGATTAGGTGTCACAGTGATGACTAGGAGATAGGGTTAGAATTATGGGATGGGGTTGTTCTCAGGAAATGGGTTATGCATTAACGTTAGGATAAGAGGTTAAAGTTAGGCGCACGGTGAGGTTTACGTGTTAAGGGGAGAAATAGGAACAGGGTTGGGTGTTATGTTCAGGGTTAGGGTTATCTGTTAAAGGTATTGTTTATGCTTAGCGCACGGGCCCTGTCTGCATTAGGCGGGGGGGGGAGTTTAGGGGGCTGGGATTGTACCCGGGAACCCACTCTATCATACGCTGGGTATGGGCCCGTGGGTTTCATTCAGGACACAGTGGTAGAGCCTCCTTTCACGCATGGCATGGGAGGATTGCAGGCTTTCTAAATTCTAAGAAAGCAAGAAGTCTGAGAATTAGATTTAGGGTTAGGATTCTGGTTAGGGTTAAGTATGAAGTTTAGTGTTAGGGTGAGGGCTTAGGGTTAGGGATTAGGGTTAGGGTTAAAGGTTACTCTTAGGTTTAACGGTTACACTTTGGTTTAGGGTTGAGGTTTACGGTTAGGGTTAAGATGAGGGGTTACGGTTTGGTACAGGGTTAGTGTTAAGTGTTAGGTTTAGGGTTAAAGATTAGGATTAGGGTTAGGATTAAAGGTTAGCGTGAGAGTTAACGCTTAGTGTTAAGGTTAAGAGTTAGGGGTTAGTGTTAGGGTTAGGGTTAGTTTTAGGGTTAGAGTTATGTGCTATGGTTTGTGTTAGAGGTTAGGGTTAGGTTTACTGGTCACGGTTAGGGTTACGTTTAGGGGTTAGCATTAGGGTTAGGGTTAGGGTTAGGGTTAAGGGATAGGATTAGGGTTAAGTGTTGGGCTTAGGGTTAGGGTTTAGTGTTAAGGTTAGCATTAAGTATTAGGGTTACGGTCAGGGTTAAATGCTTGGGTGCGGGTCATGGTTAGGGTCCGGGTTTAGGTTCACGGATAGGGTTAGTGTTAAGGGTTACGGGTAGGTTTAGGGTTCAGGGTTAGTGTTAGCATTAGGGCTTAAGGTTAGGATTAGGCGGTAGGTTAGATTTAGGGTTAGATCTAGGCGTTAGGGTAAGGGCTAGCGTTAGGATTAAGAGATAGGGTTAGGTTTAATGCTTAGGATTAGGGTTAGGGTTTGGGGTTAAAGTAAGTGTTAGGGGTTAGGTTTAAGGATCCAAGGTTAGGGTTATTTTTAGCTGTAGTGTTAGGGTTAGGGATAAGGGATCCCATTAGCATTAAGGGTCTTCCTTCCTGTAGGGTTAAGGGTTAGGCTTAGAGTTAAAGGTTAAGGTTAGGGTCAGTGTTAAGATTTAGGGTGAGGGTTAACGGTTAGGGTAAAGGTTAAGCGTTAGGGTTAGGGATTAGTGATTAGGGTTTTTGGTTAGTGTTAGGGTTAGCGGTTAGGAGTTAGTGTTTTATGAAGGGGTATGGTTAGAATTAGGATTGGGGTTAGAGTTAGGGTGAGGTATAGGGGTTAGGTTTACGGGTTAGGTATAGGGTAAAAGGATAGGATTAGGGTTACGGGTTGGGCTTAGGTTTAGGGTTAAAGTTTACTGCTGGGGTTAGGGATAGGGTTCAGGGTTAGCTTTAGGGGTTCTGGTTAGGGTTAGGTGTTAGGTTAGTGTCAGGGTTAGGTCTAGTCGTGAGGGTAAGGTTTAGGGTTAGCTTTAAGAGCTAGGGTTAGGTTTAATGGTTAGGATTAGGATTAGGGTTAAGGGTTAGGGTAAGGCTTAGGGGTTAGGGTGAAGGGTTAGGGTCAAGGGTTAGGGTTTTTGTTAGGCATAGCGTTGGGGTTAGAAGTAAGGGTTACTGTCAGTGTTAGGGTTGTAGGTAGGGTTACGGTTAGGGTTAGCGGTTCAGAAATAGGGTTAGGGATTAGGTGTCACAGTGATGACTAGGAGATAGGGTTAGAATTGTGGGATTGGCTTGTTCTCAGGAAATGGGTTTTGCATTAACGTTAGGATAAGAGGTTAAAGTTAGGCGCACGGTGAGGTTTACGTGTTAAGGGGAGAAATAGGAACAGGGTTGGGTGTTATGTTCAGGGTTAGGGTTATCTGTTAAAGGTATTGTTTATGCTTAGCGCACGGGCCCTGTCTGCATTAGGCGGGCGGGGGGAGTTTAGGGGCCTGGGATTGTACCCGGGAACCCACTCTATCATACGCTGGGTATGGGCCCGTGGGTTTCATGCAGGACACAGTGGTAGAGCCTCCTTTCACGCATGGCATGGGAGGATTGCAGGCTTTCTAAACTCTAAGAAAGCAAGAAGTCTGAGAATTAGATTTAGGGTTAGAATTCTGGTTAGGGTTAAGGATGAAGTTTAGTGTTAGGGTTAGGGCTTAGGGTTAGGGATTAGGGTTAGGGTTAAAGGTTACTCTTAGGTTTAACGGTTACACTTTGGTTTAGGGTTGAGGTTTACGGTTAGGGTTAAGATGAGGGGTTAAGGTTTGGTACAGGGTTAGGGATAAGTGTTAGGTTTAGGGTTGAAGATTAGGATTAGGGTTAGGATTAAAGGTTAGCGTGAGAGTTAACGCTTAGGGTTAAGGTTAAGAGTTAGGGTTTAGGGTTAGGGTTAGGGTTAGTTTTAGGGTTAGAGTTATGTGCTATGGTTTGTGTTAGAGGTTAGGGTTAGGTTTACTGGTCACGGTTAGGGTTACGTTTAGGGGGTAGCATTAGGGTTAGGGTTAGGTTTAAGCGATAGGATTAGGGTTAAGTGTTGGGCTTAGGGTTAGGGATTAGTGTTAGGTTTATCATTAAGGATTAGGGTAAGAATCAGGGTTAAATGCTTGGGTGCGGGTAATGGTTAGGGTCAGGGTTAAGGTTCACGGATAGGGTTAGTGTTAAGGGTTATGGGTAGGTTTAGGGTTCAGGGTTAGTGTTAGCTTTAGGACTTAAGGTTAGGATTAGGCGGTAGGTTAGATTTAGGGTTAGATCTAGGCGTTAGGGTAAGGGCTAGCGTTAGGGTTAAGAGATAGGGTTAGGTTTAATGCTTAGGATTAGGGTTAGGGTTTGGGGTTAAAGTAAGTGTTAGGGGTTAGGTTTAAGGATCCAAGGTTAGGGTAATTTTTAGCTGTAGTGTTAGGGTTAGGGATAAGGGATCCCATTAGCATTAAGGGTCATCCTTACTGTAGGGTTAACGGTTAGGCTTAGAGTTAAAGGTTAAGGTTAGGGTCAGTGTTAAGATTTAGGGTGAGGGTTAACGGTTAGGGTAAAGGTTAAGCGTTAGGGTTAGGGATTAGTGATTAGGGTTTTTGGTTAGTGTTAGGGTTAGCGGTTAGGAGTTAGTGTTTTATGAAGGGGTATGGTTAGAATTAGGATTGGGGTTAGAGTTAGGGTGAGGTATAGGGGTTAGGTTTAGGGGTTAGTTTTAGGGAAAAAGGACAGGATTAGGGTTACGGGTTGGGGTTAGTTTTAGGGTTAAAGTTTACTGCTAGGGTTAGGGATAGGGTTCAGGGTTAGCTTTAGGGGTTCTGGTTAGGGTTAGGTGTTAGGTTAGTGTCAGGGTTAGGTCTAGTCGTGAGGGTAAGGTTTAGGGTTAGCTTTAAGAACTAGGGTTAGGTTTAATGGTTACGATTAGGATTAGGGTTAAGGGTTAGGGTAAGGCTTAGGGGTTAGGATGAAGGGTTAGGGTCAAGGGTTAGGGTTTTTGTTAGGCATAGCGTTGGGGTTAGAAGTAAGGGTTACTGTCAGTGTTAGGGTTGTAGGTAGGGTTACGGTTAGGGTTAGCGGTTTAGAATTAGGGTTAGGGATTAGGTGTCACAGTGATGACTAGGAGATAGGGTTAGAATTATGGGATAGGGGTTGTTCTCAGGAAATGGGTTATGCATTAACGTTAGGATAAGAGGTTAAAGTTAGGCGCACGGTGAGGTTTACGTGTTAAGGGGAGAAATAGGAACAGGGTTGGGTGTTATGTTCAGGGTTAGGATTATCTGTTAAAGGTATTGTTTATGCTTAGCGCACGGGCCCTGTCTTCATTAGGCGGGCGGGGCGAGTTTAGGGGGCCGGGATTGTACCCGGGAACCCACTCTATCATACTCTGGGTATGGGCCCGTGGGTTTCATGCAGGACACAGTGGTAGAGCCTCCTTTCACGCATGGCATGGGAGGATTGCAGGCTTTCTAAACTCTAAGAAAGCAAGTAGTCTGAGAATTAGATTTAGGGTTAGGATTCTGGTTAGGGTTAAGGATGAAGTTTAGTGTTAGGGTGAGGTCTTAGGTTTAGGGAATAGGGTTAGTGTTAAAGGTTACTCTTAGGTTTAACGGTTACACTTTGGTTTAGGGTTGAGGTTTACGGTTAGGGTTAAGATGAGGGGTTAGGGTTTGGTACAGGGTTAGGGTTAAGTGTTAGGTTTAGGGTTGAAGATTAGGATTAGGGTTAGGTTTAAAGGTTAGCGTGAGAGTTAACGCTTAGGGTTAAGGTTAAGAGTTAGGGTTTAGGGTTAGGGTTAGGGTTAGGGTGAGTTTTAGGGTTAGAGTTATGTGCTATGGTTTGTGTTAGAGGTTAGGGTTAGGTTTACTGGTCACGGTTAGGGTTACGTTTAGGGGTTAGCATTAGGGTTAGGGTTAGGGTTAAGAGATAGGATTATGGTTAAGTGTTGGGCTTAGGGTTAGGGTTTAGTGTTAGGGTTAGCATTAAGGATTAGTGTTAGGGTCAGGGTTAAATGCTTGGGTGCGGGTAATGGTTAGGGTCAGGGTTAAGGTTCACGGATAGGGTTAGTGTTAAGGGTTACAGGTAGGTTTAGGGTTGAGGGTTAGTGTTAGCATTAGTGCTGAAGGTTAGGATTAGGCGGTAGGTTAGTTTTAGGGTTAGATCTAGGCGTTAGGGTAAGGGCTAGCGTTAGGGTTAAGAGATAGGGTTAGGTTTAATGCTTAGGATTAGGGTTAGGTTTTGGGGTGAAAGTAAGTGTTAGGGGTTAGGTTTAAGGATCCAAGGTTAGGGTTATTTTTAGCTGTAGTGTTAGTTTTAGGGATAAGGGATCCCATTAGCATTAAGGGTCTTCCTTCCTGTAGGGTTAAGGGTTAGGCTTAGAGTTAAAGGTTAAGGTTAGGGTCAGGGTTAAGATTTAGTGTGAGGGTTAACGGTTAGGGTAAAGGTTAAGCGTTAGGGTTAGGGATTAGTGATTAGGGTTTTTGGTTAGTGTTAGGGTTAGCGGTTAGGAGTTAGTGTTTTATGAAGGGGTATGGTTAGAATTAGGATTGGGGTTAGTGTTAGGGTGAGGTATAGGGGTTAGGTTTAGGGGTTAGTTTTAGGGTAAAAGGATAGGATTAGGGATACGGGTTGGGCTTAGGTTTAGGGTTAAAGTTTACTTCTAGGGTTAGGGATAGGGTTCAGGGTTAGCTTTAGGGGTTCTGGTTAGGGTTAGGTGTTAGGTTAGTGTCAGGGTTAGGTCTAGTCGTCAGGGTAAGATTTAGGGTTAGCTTTAAAGCTAGGTTTAGGTTTAATGGTTAGGATTAGGATTAGGGTAAAGGGTTGGTGTAAGGCTTAGGGGTTAGGGTGAAGGGTTAGGGTCAAGAGTTAGGGTTTTTGTTAGGCATAGCGTTGGGGTTAGAAGTTACGGTTACTGTCAGTGTTAGGGTTGTAGGTAGGGTTCCGGTTAGGGTTAGCGGTTTAGAATTAGGGTTAGGGATTAGGTGTCACAGTGATGACTAGGAGATAGGGTTAGAATTATGGGATAGGGGTTGTTCTCAGGAAATGGGTTATGCATTAACGTTAGGATAAGAGGTTAAAGTTAGGCGCACGGTGAGGTTTACGTGTTAAGGGGAGAAATAGGAACAGGGTTGGGTGTTATGTTCAGGGTTAGGGTTATCTGTTAAAGGTATTGTTTATGCTTAGCGCACGGGCCCTGTCTGCATTAGGCGGGCGGGGGGAGTTTAGGGGGCTGGGAATGTACCCGGGAACCCACTCTATCATACTCTGGGTATGGGCCCGTGGGTTTCATGCAGGATACAGTGGTAGAGCCTCCTTTCACGCATGGCATGAGAAGATTGCAGGCATTCTAAACTCTAAGAAAGGAAGAAGTCTGAGAATTAGATTTAGGGTTAGGATTCTGGTTAGGGTTAAGGATGAAGTTTAGTGTTAGGTTGAGGGCTTAGGTTTAGGGATTAGGGTTAGGGTTAAAGGTTACTCTTAGGTTTAACGGTTACACTTTGGTTTAGGGTTGAGGTTTACGGTTAGGGTTAAGATGAGGGGTTAGGGTTTGGTACAGGGTTAGGGTTAAGTGTTAGGTTTAGGGTTGAAGATTAGGATTAGGGTTAGGATTAAAGGTTAGCGTGAGAGTTAACGCTTAGTGTTAAGGTTATGAGTTAGGGGTTAGGGTTAGGGTTAGGGTTAGTTTTAGGGTTAGAGTTATGTGCTATAGTTTGTGTTAGAGGTTAGGGTTAGGTTTACTGGTCACGGTTAGGGTTACGTTTAGGGGTTAGCATTAGGGTTAGAGTTAGGGTTAAGGGATAGGATTAGGGTTAAGTGTTGGGCTTAGTGTTAGGGTTATCATTAAGGATTAGGGTTAGGGTCAGGGTTAAATGCTTGGGTGCGGGTAATGGTTAGGGTCAGGGTTAAGGTTCACGGACAGGGTTAGTGTAAGTGTTACGCGTAGGTTTAGGGTTCAGGGTTAGTGTTAGCATTAGGGCTTAAGGTTAGGATTAGGCGGTAGGTTAGATTTAGGGTTAGATGTAGGCGTTAGGGTAAGGGCTAGCGTTCGGGTTAAGAGATAGGGTTAGGTTTAATGCTTAGGATTAGGGTTAGGGTTTGGGGTTAAAGTAAGTGTTAGGGGTTAGGTTTAAGGATCCAAGGTTAGGGTTATTTTTAGCTGTAGTGTTAGGGTTAGGGATAAGGGATCCCATTAGCATTAAGGGTCTTCCTTACTGTGGGGTTAAGGGTTAGGCTTACAGTTAAAGGTTAAGGTTAGTGTAAGTGTTAAGATTTAGGGTTAGGGTTAACGGTTAGGGTAAAGGTTAAGCGTTAGGGTTAGGGATTAGTGATTAGGGTTTTTGGTTAGTGTTCGGGTTAGCGGTTAGGAGTTAGTGTTTTATGAAGGGGTATGGTTAGAATTAGGATTGCGGTTAGAGTTAGGGTGAGGTATAGGGGTTAGGTTTAGGGGTTAGTTTTAGGGTAAAAGGATAGGATTAGGGTTACGGGTTGGGCTTAGGTTTAGGGTTAAAGTTTACTGATGGGTTCAGGGATAGGGTTCAGGGTTAGCTTTAGGGGTTCTGGTTAGGGTTAGGTGTTAGGTTAGTGTCAGGGTTAGGTCTAGTCGTGAGGGTAAGGTTTAGGGATAGCTTTAAGAGCTAGGGTTAGGTTTAATGGTTAGGATTAGGATTACGGTTAAGGGTTAGGGTAAGGCTTAGGGGTTAGGGTGAAGGGTTAGGGTCAAGGGTTAGGGTTTTTGTTAGGCATAGCGTTGGGGTTAGAAGTAAGGTTTACACTCAGTGTTGGGTTGTAGGTACGGTTACGGTTAGGGTTAGCGGTTTAGAATTAGGGTTAGGGATTAGGTGTCACAGTAATGACTAGGAGATAGGGTTAGAATTATGGGATAGGGGTTGTTCTCAGGAAATGGGTTATGCATTAACGTTAGGATAAGAGGTTAATGTTAGGCGCACGGTGAGGTTTACGTGTTAAGGGGAGAAATAGGAACAGGGTTGGGTGTTATGCTCAGGGTTAGGGTTATCTCTTAAAGGTATTGTTTATGCTTAGCGCACGGGCCCTGTCTGAATTAGCGGGCGGGGGAAGCATAGGGGGCTGGGATTGTACCCGGAAACCCACTCTATCATACTCTGGGTATGGGCCCATGGGTTTCATGCAGGACACAGGGGTAGAGCCTCCTTTCACGCATGGCATGGGAGGATTGCAGGCTTTCTAAACTCTAAGAAAGCAAGAAGTCTGAGAATTAGATTTAGGGTTAGGATTCTGGTTAGGGTTAAGGATGAAGTTTAGTGTTAGTGTGAGGGCTTAGGGTTAGGGATTAGGGTTAGGGTGAAAGGTTACTCTTAGGTTTAACGGTTACACTTTTTTTTAGGGTTGAGGTTTACGGTTAGGGTTAAGATGAGGGGTTAGGGTTTGGTACAGGGTTAGGGTTAAGTGTTAGGTTTAGGGTTGAAGATTAGGATTAGGGTTAGGATTAAAGGTTAGTGTGAGAGTTAACGCTTAGGGATAAGGTTAAGAATTAGGGTTCAGGGTTAGGGTTAGGGTTAGTTTTAGGGTTAGAGTTATGTGCTATGGTTTGTGTTAGAGGTGTGGGTTAGGTTTACTGGTAACGGTTAGGGTTACGTTTAGGGGTTAGCATTAGGGTTAGGGTTAGGGTTAAGGGATAGGATTACGGTTAAGTGTTGGGCTTAGGGTTAGGGTTCAGTGTTAAGGTTAGCATTAAGGATTAGGGTTAGGGTCAGGGTTAAATGCTTGGGTGAGGGTAATGGTTAGGGTCAGGGTTTAGGTTCACGGATAGGGTTAGTGTTAAGGGTTACGGGTAGGTTTAGGGTTCAGGGTTAGTGTTAGCATTAGGGTTTAAGGTTAGGATTAGGCGGTAGGTTAGATTTAGGGTTAGATCTAGGCGTTAGGGTAAGGGCT
Organism: Eulemur rufifrons; assembly: GCF_041146395.1. Lineage (NCBI taxonomy): Eukaryota > Metazoa > Chordata > Mammalia > Primates > Lemuridae > Eulemur > Eulemur rufifrons. The sequence continues at coordinate 102,309 of NW_027182913.1, read as the reverse complement.
AGCGTTCGGGTTAAGAGATAGGGTTAGGTTTAATGCTTAGGATTAGGGTTAGGGTTTGGGGTTAAAGTAAGTGTTAGGGGTTAGGTTTAAGGATCCAAGGTTAGGGTTATTTTTAGCTGTAGTGTTAGGGTTAGGGATAAGGGATCCCATTAGCATTAAGGGTCTTCCTTCCTGTAGGGTTAAGGGTTAGGCTTAGAGTTAAAGGTTAAGGTTAGGGTCAGTGTTAAGATTTAGGGTGAGGGTTAACGGTTAGGGTAAAGGTTAAGCGTTAGGGTTAGGGCTTAGTGATTAGGGGTTTTGGTTAGTGTTCGAGTTAGCGGTTAGGAGTTAGTGTTTATGAAGGGGTATGGTTAGAATTAGGATTGGGTTAGAGTTAGGGTGAGGTATAGGGGTTAGGTTTAGCGGTTAGTTTTGGGGTAAAAGGATAGGATTAGGGTTACGGGTTGGGCTTAGGTTTAGGGTTAAAGTTTACTGCTAGGGTTAGGGATAGGCTTCAGGGTTAGCTTTAGGGGTTCTGGTTAGGGTTAGGTGTTAGGTTAGTGTCAGGGTTAGGTCTAGTCGTGAGGGTAAGGTTTAGGATTAGCTTTAAGAGCTAGGGTTAGGTTTAATGGTTAGGATTAGGATTAGGGTTAAGGGTTAGGGTAAGGCTTAGGGGTTAGGGTGAAGGGTTAGGGTCAAGGGTTAGGGTTTTTGTTAGGCATAGCGTTGGGGTTAGAAGTAAGGGTTACTGTCAGTGTTAGGGTTTTAGGTAGGGTTACGGTTAGGGTTAGTGGTTTAGAATTAGGGTTAGGGATTAGGTGTCACAGTGATGACTAGGAGATAGGGTTAGAATTATGGGATAGGGGTTGTTCTCAGGAAATGGTTTATGCATTAACGTTAGGATAAGAGGTTAAAGTTAGGCGCACGGTGAGGTTTACGTGTTAAGGGGAGAAATAGGAACAGGGTTGGGTGTTATGTTCAGGGTTAGGGTTATCTGTTAAAGGTATTGTTTATGCTTAGCGCACGGGCCCTGTCTGCATTAGGCGGGCGGGGGGAGTTTAGGGGGCTGGGATTGTACCCGGGAACCCACTCTATCATACTCTGGGTATGGGCCCGTGGGTTTCATGCAGGACACAGTGGTAGAGCCTCCTTTCACGCATGGCATGGGAGGATTGCAGGCTTTCTAAACTCTAAGAAAGCAAGAAGTCTGAGAATTAGATTTAGGGTTAGGATTCTGGTTAGGGTTAAGGATGAAGTTTAGTGTTAGGGTGAGGGCTTAGGGTTAGGGATTAGGGTTAGGGTTAAAGGTTACTCTTAGGTTTAACGGTTACACTTTGCCTTAGGGTTGAGGTTTACGGTTAGGGTTAAGATGAGGGGTTAGGGTTTGGTACAGGGTTAGTGTTAAGTGTTAGGTTTAGGGTTGAAGATTAGGATTAGGGTTAGGATTAAAGGTTAGTGTGAGAGTTAACGCTTAGGGATAAGGTTAAGAGTTAGGGTTCAGGGTTAGGGTTAGGGTTAGTTTTAGGGTTAGAGTTATGTGCTATGGTTTGTGTTAGAGGTGTGGGATAGGTTTACTGGTAACGGTTAGGGTTACGTTTAGGGGTTAGCATTAGGGTTAGGGTTAGGGTTAAGGGATAGGATTACGGTTAAGTGTTGGGCTTAGGGTTAGGGTTCAGTGTTAAGGTTAGCATTAAGGATTAGGGTTAGGGTCAGGGTTAAATGCTTGGGTGAGGGTAATGGTTAGGGTCAGGGTTTAGGTTCACGGATAGGGTTAGTGTTAAGGGTTACGGGTAGGTTTAGGGTTCAGCGTTAGTGTTAGCATTAGGGTTTAAGGTTAGGATTAGGCGGTAGGTTAGATTTAGGGTTAGATCGAGGCGTTAGGGTAAGGGCTAGCGTTCGGGTTAAGAGATAGGGTTAGGTTTAATGCTTAGGATTAGGGTTAGGGTTTGGGGTTAAAGTAAGTGTTAGGGGTTAGGTTTAAGGATCCAAGGTTAGGGTTATTTTTAGCTGTAGTGTTAGGGTTAGGGATAAGGGATCCCATTAGCATTAAGGGTCTTCCTTCCTGTAGGGTTAAGGGTTAGGCTTAGAGTTAAAGGTTAAGGTTAGGGTCAGTGTTAAGATTTAGGGTGAGGGTTAACGGTTAGGGTAAAGGTTAAGCGTTAGGGTTAGGGCTTAGTGATTAGGGTTTTTGGTTAGTGTTCGGGTTAGCGGTTAGGAGTTAGTGTTTTATGAAGGGGTATGGTTAGAATTAGGATTGGGGTTAGAGTTAGGGTGAGGTATAGGGGTTAGGTTTAGGGGTTAGTTTTAGGGTAAAAGGATAGGATTAGGGTTACGGGTTGGGCTTAGGTTTAGGGTTAAAGTTTACTGCTAGGGTTAGGGATAGGCTTCAGGGTTAGCTTTAGGGGTTCTGGTTAGGGTTAGGTGTTAGGTTAGTGTCAGGGTTAGGTCTAGTCGTGAGGGTAAGGTTTAGGATTAGCTTTAAGAGCTAGGGTTAGGTTTAATGGTTAGGATTAGGATTAGGGTTAAGGGTTAGGGTAAGGCTTAGGGGTTAGGGTGAAGGGTTAGGGTCAAGGGTTAGGGTTTTTGTTAGGCATAGCGTTGGGGTTAGAAGTAAGGGTTACTGTCAGTGTTAGGGTTCTAGGTAGGGTTACGGTTAGGGTTAGCGGTTTAGAATTAGGGTTAGGGATTAGGTGTCACAGTGATGACTAGGAGATAGGGTTAGAATTATGGGATAGGGGTTGTTCTCAGGAAATGGGTTATGCATTAACGTTAGGATAAGAGGTTAAAGTTAGGCGCACGGTGAGGTTTACGTGTTAAGGGGAGAAATAGGAACAGGGTTGGGTGTTATGTTCAGGGTTAGGGTTATCTGTTAAAGGTATTGTTTATGCTTAGCGCACGGGCCCTGTCTGCATTAGGCGGGCGGGGGGAGTTTAGGGGGCTGGGATTGTACCCGGGAACCCACTCTATCATACTCTGGGTATGGGCCCGTGGGTTTCATGCAGGACACAGTGGTAGAGCCTCCTTTCACGCATGGCATGGGACGATTGCAGGCTTTCTAAACTCTAAGAAAGCAAGAAGTCTGAGAATTAGATTTAGGGTTAGGATTATCGTTAGGGTTAAGGATGAAGTTTAGTGTTAGGGTGAGGGCTTAGGGTTAGGGCTTAGGGTGAGGGTTAAAGGTTACTCTTAGGTTTAACGGTTACACTTCGGTTTAGGGTTGAGGTTTACAGTTAGGGTTAAGATGAGGGGTTAGGGTTTGGTATAGGGTTAGGGTTAAGTGTTAGGTTTAGGGTTGAAGATTAGGATTAGGGTTAGGATTAAAGGTTAGCGTGAGAGTTAACGCTTAGGGTTAACGTTATGAGTTAGGGGTTAGGGTTAGGGTTAGGGTTAGTTTTAGGGTTAGAGTTATGTGCTATGGTTTGTTTTAGAGGTTAGGGTTAGGTTTACTGGTCACGGTTGGGGTTACGTTTTGGGGTTAGCTTTAGGGTTAGGGTTAGGGTTAAAGGATAGGATTAGGGTTAAGTGTTGGGCTTAGGGTTAGGGTTTAGTGTTAGGGTTAGCATTAAGGATTAGGGTTAAGGTCAGGGTTAAATGCTTGAGTGCGGGTAATGGTTAGGGTCAGGGTTTAGGTTCACGGATAGGGTTAGTGTTAAGGATTACGGGTAGGTTTAGGGTTCAGGGTTAGTGTTAGCATTAGGGCTTAAGGTTAGGATTAGGCGGTAGGTTAGATTTAGGGTTAGATCTAGGCGTTAGGGTAAGGGCTAGCGTTAGGGTTAAGAGATAGGTTTAGGTTTAATGCTTAGGATTAGGGTTAGTGTTTGGGGTTAAAGTAAGTGTTAGTGGTTAGGTTTAAGGATCAAAGGTTAGGGTTATTTTTAGCTGTAGTGTTAGGCTTAGGGATAAGGGATCCCGTTAGCCTTAAGGGTCTTCCTTACTGTAGGGTTAAGGTTTAGGCTTAGAGTTACAGGTTAAGGTTAGGGTCAGTGTTAAGATTTAGGGTGAGGGTTAACGGTTAATGTAAAGGTTAAGCGTTAGGGTTAGGGATTAGTGATTAGGGTTTTTGGATAGTGTTAGGGTTAGCGGTTAGGAGTTAGTGTTTTATGAAGGGGTATGGTTAGAATTAGGATTGGGGTTAGAGTTAGGGTGAGGTATAGGGGTTAGGTTTAGGGGTTAGTTTTAGGGTAAAAGGATAGGATTAGGGTTACAGGTTGGGCTTAGGTTTAGGGTTAAAGTTTACTGCTAGGGTTAGGGATAGGGTTCAGGGTTAGCTTTAGGGGTTCTGGTTAGGGTTACGTGTTAGGTTAGTGTCAGGGTTAGGTTTAGTCGTGAGGGTAAGGTTTAGGGTTAGCTTTAAGAGCTAGGGTTAGGTTTAATGTTTAGGATTAGGATTAGGGTTAAGGGTTAGGGTAAGGATTAGGGGTTAGGGTGAAGGGTTAGGGTCAAGGGTTAGGGTTTTTCTTAGGCATAGCGTTGGGGTTAGAAGTAAGGGTTACTGTCAGTGTTAGAGTTGTAGGTATGTTTACGGGTAGGGTTAGCGGTTTAGAATTAGGGTTAGGGATTAGGTGTCACAGTGATGACTAGGAGATAGGGTTAGAATTATGGGATGGGGTTGTTCTCAGGAAATGGGTTATGCATTATGGTTAGGATAAGAGGTTAAAGTTAGGCGCATGGTGAGGTGTACGTGTTAAGGGGAGAAATAAAAACAGGGTTGGGTGTTATGTTCAGGGTTAGGGTTATCGGTTAAAGGTATTGTTTATGCTTAGCGCACGGGCCCTGTCTGCATTAGGCGGGTGGGGGGAGTTTAGGGGGCTGGGATTGTACCCGGGAACC
>NW_027182913.1:92500-95000 GCF_041146395.1 Eulemur rufifrons | reverse complement strand
ATTGCAGGCTTTCTAAACTCTAAGAAAGCAAGAAGTCTGAGAATTAGATTTAGGGTTAGGATTCTGGTTAGGGTTAAGGATGAAGTTTAGTGTTAGGGTGAGGGCTTAGGGTTAGGGCTTAGGGTTAGGGTTAAAGGTTACTCTTAGGTTTAACAGTTACACTTTTTTTTAGGGTTGAGGTTTACGGTTAGGGTTAAGATGAGGGGTTAGGGTTTGGTACAGGGTTAGGGTTAAGTGTTAGGTTTAGGGTTGAATATTAGGTTTACGGTTAGGATTAAAGGTTAGCGTGAGAGTTAACGCTTAGGGTTAAGCTTAAGAGTTAGGGGTTAGGGTTAGGTTTAGGGTTCGTTTTAGGGTTAGAGTTATGTGCTATGGTTTGTGTTAGAGGTTAGGGTTAGGTTTACTGGTCACGGTGAGGGTTACGTTTCGGGGTTAGCATTAGGGTTAGGGTTAAGGGATACGATTAAGGTTAAGTGTTGGGAGTAGGGTGAGGGTTTAGTGTTAGGGTTATCATTAAGGATTAGGGGTAGGGTCAGGGTTAAATGCTTGGTTGCGGTTAATGGTTTGGGTCAGGGTTAAGGTTCACGGATAGGGTTAGTGTTAAGGGTTACGGGTAGGTTTAGGGTTGAGGGTTAGAGTTAGCATTAGGGCTTAAGGTTAGGATTAGGCGGTAGTTTCGATTTAGGGTTAGATCTAGGCCTTAGGGTAAGGGCTAGCGTTAGGGTTAAGAGATAGGGTTAGGTTTAATGCTTAGGATTAGGGTTAGGGTTTGGGGTTAAAGTAAGTGTTAGGGGTTAGGTTTAAGGATCAAAGGTTAGGTTATTTTTAGCTGTAGTGTTAGGGTTAGGGATAAGGGATCCCATTAGCATTAAGGGTCTTCCTTACTGTAGGGTTAAGGGTTAGGCTTAGAGTTAAAGGTTAAGGTTAGGGTCAGTGTTAAGATTTAGGGTGAGGGTTAACGGTTAGGGTAAACGTTAAGCGTTAGGGTTAGGGATTAGTGATTAGGGTTTTTGGTTAGTGTTTGGGTTAGCGGTTAGGAGTTAGTGTTTTATGAAGGGGTATGGTTAGAATTAGGATTGGGGTTAGAGTTAGGGTGAGGTATAGGGGTTAGGTTTAGGGGTTAGTTTTAGGGTAAAAGGATAGGATTAGGGTTACGGGTTGGGCTTAGGTTTAGGGTTAAAGTTTACTGCTAGGGTTAGGGATAGGGTTCAGGGTTAGCTTTAGGGGTTCTGGTTAGTGTTAGGTGTTAGGTTAGTGTCAGGGTTAGGTCTAGTCGTGAGGGTAAGGTTTAGGGTTAGCTTTAAGAGCTAGGGTTAGGTTTAATGGTTAGGATTAGGATTAGGGTTAAGGGTTAGGGTAAGGCTTAGGGATTAGGGTGAAGGGTTAGGGTCAAGGGTTAGGGTTTTTGTTAGGCATAGCGTTGGGGTTATAAGTAAGGGTTACTGTCAGTGTTAGGGTTGTAGGTAGGGTTACGGTTAGGGTTAGCGGTTTAGAATTATGGTTAGGGATTAGGTGTCACAGTGATGACTAGGAGATAGGGTTAGAATTATGGGATAGGGGTTGTTCTCAGGAAATGGGTTATGCATTAACGTTAGGATAAGAGGTTAAAGTTAGGCGCACTTTGAGGTTTACGTGTTAAGGGGAGAAATAGGAACAGGGTTGGGTGTTACGTTCAGGGTTAGGGTTATCTGTTAAAGGTATGTTTTTGCTTAGCGCACGGGCCCTGTCTGCATTAGGCGGGCGGTGGGAGTTTAGGGGGCTGGGATTGTACCCGGGAACCCACTCTATCATACTCTGGGTATGGGCCCGTGGGTTTCATGCAGGACACAGTGGTAGAGGCTCCTTTCACCCATCGCATGGCATGATGGCAGGCTTTCTAAACTCTAAGAAAGCAAGAAGTGTGAGAATGAGATTTAGGGTTGGATTATGGTTAGGGTTAAGGATGAAGTTTAGTGTTAGGGTGAGGGCTTAGGCTTAGGTATTAGGGTTAGGGTTAAAGGTTACTCTTAGGTTTAACGGTTACACTTTGGTTTAGGGTTGAGGTTTACGATTAGGGTTAAGATGAGGGGTTAGGTTATGGTACAGGGTTAGGGTTAAGTGTTAGGTTTAGTGTTGAAGATTAGGATTAGGGTTAGGATTAAAGGTTAGCGTGAGAGTTAACGCTTAGGGTTAATGTTAAGAGTTAGGGTTTAGGGTTAGGATTAGGGATAGGGTTAGTTTTAGTTAGTTTAGTGCTATGGTTTGTGTTAGAGGTTAGGGTTAGGTTTACTGGTCACGGTTAGGGTTACGTTTAGGGGTTAGCATTAGGGTTAGGGTTAAGGGATAGGATTAGGGATAAGTGTTGGGCTTAGGGTTAGGGTTTAGTGTTAGAGTTAGCATTAAGGATTAGGGGTAGGGTCAGGGTTAAATGCTTTGATGCGGGTAATGGTTAGGGTCAGAGTTAAGGTTGACGGATAGGGTTAGTGTTAAGGGTTACGGGTAGGTTTAGGGTTCAGGGTTA
>NW_027182913.1:62500-75000 GCF_041146395.1 Eulemur rufifrons | reverse complement strand
ACGGTGCAGGGTTAGTGTTTTGTTAGGCATAGCGTTGGGGTTAGAAGTAAGGGTTACTGTCAGTGTTAGGGTTGTAGGTAGGGTTACGGTTAGGGTTAGCGGTTTAGAATTAGGGTTAGGGATTAGGTGTCACAGTGATGACTAGGAGATAGGGTTAGAATTATGGGATAGGGGTTGTTCTCAGGAAATGGGTTATGCATTAACGTTAGGATAAGAGGTTAAAGTTAGGCTCACGGTGAGGTTTACGTGTTAAGGGGAGAAATAGGAACAGGGTTGGGTGTTATGTTCAGGGTTAGGGTTATCTGTTAAAGGTATTGTTTATGCTTAGCGCACGGGCCCTGTCTGCATTAGGCGGGCGGGGGGAGTTTAGGGGGCTGGGATTGTACCCGGGAACCCACTCTATCATACTCTGGGTATGGGCCCGTGGGTTTCATGCAGGACACAGTGGTAGAGCCTCCTTTCACGCATGGCATGGGACGATTGAAGGCTTTCTAAACTCTAAGAAAGCAAGAAGTCTGAGAATTAGATTTAGGGTTAGGATTATCGTTAGGGTTAAGGATGAAGTTTAGTGTTAGGGTGAGGGCTTAGGGTTAGGGATTAGGGTTAGGGTTAAAGGTTACTCTTAGGTTTAACGGTTACACTTTGGTTTAGGGTTGAGTTTTACGGTTAGGGTTAAGATGAGGGGTTAGGGTTTGGTACAGGGTTAGGGTTAAGTGTTAGGTTTAGGGTTGAAGATTAGGATTAGGGTTAGGATTAAAGGTTAGCGTGAGAGTTAACGCTTAGGGTTAAGGTTAAGAGTTAGGGGTTAGGGTTAGGGTTAGGGTTAGGGTTAGTTTTAGGGTTAGAGTTATGTGCTATGGTTTGTGTTAGAGGTTAGGGTTAGGTTTACTGGTCACGGTGAGGGTTACGTTTAGGGGTTAGCATTAGGGTTACGGTTAGGGTTAGGGTTAAGGGATAGGATTAGGGTTAAGTGTTGGTCTTAGGTTTAGGGTTTAGTGTTAAGGTTATCATTAAGGATTAGGGTAGGGTCAGGTTTAAATGCTTGGGTGCGTGTAATGGTTAGGGTCAGGGTTAAGGTTCACGGATAGGGTTAGTGTTAAGGGTTACGGGTAGGTTTAGGGTTCAGGGTTAGTGTTAGCATTAGGGCTTAAGGTTAGGATTAGGCGGTAGGTTAGATTTAAGGTTAGATCTAGGCGTTAGGGTAAGGGCTAGCGTTAGGGTTAAGAGATAGGGTTAGGTTTAATGCTTAGGATTAGGGTTAGGGTTTGGGGTTAAAGTAAGTGTTAGGGGTCTGGTTTAAGGATCCAAGGTTAGGGTTATTTTTAGCTGTAGTGTTAGGGTTAGGGAGAAGGGATCCCATTAGCATTAAGGGTCTTCCTTCCTGTAGGGTTAAGGGTTAGGCTTAGAGTTAAAGGTTAAGGTTAGGGTCAGGGTTAAGATTTAGGGTGAGGGTTAACGGTTAGGGTAAAGGTTAAGCGTTAGGGTTAGGGATTAGTGATTAGGGTTTTTGGTTAGTGTTAGGGTTAGCGGTTAGGAGTTAGTGTTTTATGAAGGGGTATGGTTAGAATTAGGATTGGGGTTAGAGTTAGGGTGAGGTATAGGGGTTAGGTTTAGGGGTTAGTTTTAGGGTAAAAGGATAGGATTAGGGTTACGGGTTGGGCTTAGGTTTAGGGTTAAAGTTTACTGCTAGGGTTAGGGATAGGGTTCAGGGTTAGCTTTAGGGGTTCTGGTTAGGGTTAGGTGTTAGGTTAGTGTCAGGGTTAGGTCTAGTCGTGAGGGTAAGGTTTAGGGTTAGCTTTAAGAGGTAGGGTTAGTTTTAATGGTTAGGATTAGGATTAGGGTTAAGGGTTAGGGTAAGGTTTAGGGGCTAGGGTGAAGGCTTAGGGTCAAGGGTTAGGGTTTTTGTTAGGCATAGCGTTGGGGTTAGAAGTAAGGGTTACTGTCAGTGTTAGGGTTGTAGGTAGGGTTACGGTTAGGGTTAGCGGTTTAGAATTAGGGTTGGGATTAGGTGTCACAGTGATGACTAGGAGATAGGGTTAGAATTATGGGATAGGGGTTGTTCTCAGGAAATGGGTTATGCATTAACGTTAGGATAAGAGGTTAAAGTTAGGCGCACGGTGATGTTTACGTGTTAAGGGGAGAAATAGGAACAGGGTTGGGTGTTATGTTCAGGGTTAGGGTTATCTGTTAAAGGTATTGTTTATGCTTAGCGCACGGGCCCTGTCTGCATTGGGCGGGCGGGGGGAGTTTAGGGGGCTGGGATTGTACCCGGGAACCCACTCTATCATACTCTGGGTATGAGCCCGTGGGTTTCATGCAGGACGCAGAGGTAGAGCCTCCTTTCACGCATGGCATGGGAGGATTGCAGGCTTTCTAAACTCTAAGAAAGCAAGAAGTCTGAGAATTAGATTTAGGGTTAGGATTATGGTTAGGGTTAAGGATGAAGTTTAGTGTTAGGGTGAGGGCTTAGGGTTAGGGATTAGGGTTAGGGTTAAAGGTTAGTCTTAGGTTTAATGGTTACACTTTGGTATAGGTTTGAGGTTTACCGTTAGGGTTAAGATGAGGGGTTAGGGTTTGGTACAGGGTTAGGGTTAAGTGTTAGGTTTAGGGTTGAAGATTAGGATTAGGGTTAGGATTAAAGGTTAGCGTGAGAGTTAACGCTTAGTGTTAAGGTTAAGAGTTAGGGTTTAGGGTTAGGGTTAGGGTTAGGGTTAGTTTTAGGGTTAGAGTTATGTGCTACGCTTTGTGTTAGAGGTTAGGGTTAGGTTTACTGGTCACGGTTAGGGTTACGTTTAGGGGGTAGCATTAGGGTTAGGGTTAGGGTTAGGGTTAAGGGATAGGATTACGGTTAAGTGTTGGCCTTAGGGTTAGGGTTTAGTGTTAGTGTTATCATTAAGGATTAGGGGTAGGGTCAGGGTTAAATGCTTGGGTGCGGGTAATGGTTAGGGTCAGGGTTAAGGTTCACGGATAGGGTTAGTGTTAAGGGTTACGGGTAGGTTTAGGGTTCAGGGTTAGAGTTAGCATTAGGGCTTAAGGTTAGGATTAGGCGGTAGGTTCGATTTAGGGTTAGATCTAGGCGTTAGGGTAAGGGCTAGCGTTAGGGTTCAGAGATAGGGTTAGGTTTAATGCTTAGGATTAGGGTTAGGGTTTGGGGTTAAAGTAAGTGTTAGGGGTTAGGTTTAAGGATCCAAGGTTAGGGTTATTTTTAGCTGTAGTGTTGGGGTTAGGGATAAGGGATCCCATTAGCATTAAGGGTCTTCCTTACTGTAGGGATAAGGGTTAGGCTTAGAGTTAAAGGTTAAGGTTAGGGTCAGTGTTAAGATTTAGGGTGAGGGTTAACGGTTAGGGTAAAGGTTAAGTGTTAGGGTTAGGGATTAGTAATTAAGGTTTTTGGTTAGTGTTAGGTTAGAGGTTAGTGTTTTATGAAGGGGTATGGTTAGAATTAGGATTGGGGTTAGAGTTAGGGTGAGGTATAGGGGTTAGGTTTAGGGGTTAGTTTTAGGGTAAAAGGATAGGATTAGGGTTACGGGTTGGGCTTAGGTTTAGGGTTAAAGTTTACTGCTAGGGTTAGGGATAGGGTTCAGGGTTAGCTTTAGGGGTTCTGGTTAGGGTTAGGTGTTAGGTTAGTGTCAGGGTTAGGTCTAGTCGTGAGGGTAAGGTTTAGGGTTAGCTTTAAGAGCTAGGGTTAGGTTTAATGGTTAGGATTAGGATTAGGGTTAAGGGTTAGGGTAAGTCTTAGGTGTTAGGGTGAAGGGTTAGGGTCAAGGGTTAGGGTTTTTGTTAGGCATAGCGTTGGGGTTAGAAGTAAGGGTTACTGTCAGTGTTAGGGTTGTAGGTAGGGTTACGGTTAGGGTTAGCGGTTTAGAATTAGGGTTAGGGATTAGGTGTCCCAGTCATGACTAGGAGATAGGGTTAGAATTATGGGATAGGGGTTGTTCTCAGGAAATGGGTTATGCATTAACGTTAGGATAAGAGGTTAAAGTTAGGCGCACGGTGAAGTTTACGTGTTAAGGGGAGAACTAGGAACAGGGTTGGGTGTTATGTTCAGGGTTAGGGTTATCTGTTAAAGGTATTCTTTATGCTTAGCGCACGGGCCCTGTCTGCATTAGGCGGGCGGGGGGGCGTTTTGGGGGCTGGGATTGTACCCGGGAACCCACTCTATCATACTCTGGGTATGGGCCCGTGGGTTTCATACAGGACACAGTGGTAGAGCCTCCTTTCACGCATGGCATGGGAGGATTGCAGGCTTTCTAAACTCTAAGAAAGCAAGAAGTCTGAGAATTAGATTTAGGGTTAGGATTCTGGTTAGGGTTAAGGATGAAGTTTAGTGTTAGGGTGAGGGCTTAGGGTTAGGGATTAGTGTTAGGGTTAAAGGTTACTCTTAGGTTTAACGGTTACACTTTGGTTTAGGGTTGAGGTTTACGGTTAGGGTTAAGATGAGGGGTTAGGGTTTGGTACAGGGTTAGGGTTAAATGTAAGGTTTAGGGTTGAAGATTAGGATTAGGGTTAGGATTATAGGATAGCGTGAGAGTTAACGCTTAGGGTTAAGGTTAAGAGTTAGGGTTTAGGGTTAGGTTTAGGGTTAGGGTTAGTTTTAGGGTTGGAGTTATGTTCTATGGTTTGTGTTAGAGGTTAGGGTTAGCTTTACTGGTGACGGTTAGGGTTCCGTTTATGGGTTAACATTAGGGTTAGGGTTAGGGTTAGGGTTAAGGGATAGGATTACCGTTAAGTGTTGGCCTTAGGGTTAGGGTTTAGTGTTAGGGTTATCATTAAGGACTAGGGGTAGGGTCAGGGATAAATGCCTGGGTGCGGGTAATGGTTAGGGTCAGGGTTAAGGTTCACGGATAGGGTTAGTGTTAAGGGTTACGGGTAGGTTTAGGGTTCAGGGTTAGAGTTAGCATTAGGGCTTAAGGTAAGGATTAGGCGGTAGGTTCGATTTAGGGTTAGATCTAGGCGTTCGGGTAAGGGCTAGCGTTAGGGTTAAGAGATAGGGTTAGGTTTAATGCTTAGGATTAGGGTTAGGGTTTGGGGTTAAAGTAAGTGTTAGGGGTTAGGTTTAAGGATGAAAGGTTACTGTTATTTTTATCTGTTGTGTTAGGGTTACGGAAAAGGGATCCCATTAGCATTAAGGGTCTTCCTTACTGTAGGGTTAAGGGTTAGGCTTAGAGTTAAAAGTTCAGGTTAGTGTCAGTGTTAAGATTTAGGGTGAGGGTTAACGGTTAGGGTAAAGGTTAAGCGTTAGGGTTAGGGATTAGTGATTAGGGTTTTTGGTTAGTGTTAGGGTTAGCGGTTAGGAGTTAGTGTTTTATGAAGGGGTATGGTTAGAATTAGGATTGGGGTTAGAGTTAGGGTGAGGTATAGGGGTTAGGTTTAGGGATTAGTTTTAGGGTAAAAGGATAGGATTAGGGTTACGGGTTGGGCTTAGGTTTAGGGTTAATGTTTACTCCTAGGGTTAGGGATAGGGTTCAGGCTTAGCTTTAGGGGTTCTGCTTAGGGTTAGGTGTTTGGTTAGTGTCAGGGTTAGGTCTAGTCGTGAGGGAAGGTTCAGGGTTATCTTTAAGAGCTAGGGTTAGTTTTAATGGTTAGGATTAGGATTAGGGTTAAGGGTTAGGGTAAGGCTTAGGGGTTAGGGTGAAGGGTTAGTGTCAAGGGTTAGGGTTATTGTTAGGCATAGCGTTGGGGTTAGAAGTAAGGGTTACTGTCAGTGTTAGGGTTGTAGGTAGGGTTACGGTTTGGGTTAGCGGTTTAGAATTAGGGTTAGGGATTAGGTGTCACAGTGATGACTAGGAGATAGGGTTAGAATTATGGGATAGGGGTTGTTCTCAGGAAATGGGTTATGCATTAACGTTAGGATAAGAGGTTAAAGTTAGGCGCACTTTGAGGTTTACGTGTTAAGGGGAGAAATAGGAACAGGGTTGGGTGTTATGTTCAGGGTTAGGGTTATCTGTTAAAGGTATTGTTTATGCTTAGCACACGGGCCCTGTCTGCATTAGGCGGGCGGGGGGAGTTTAGGGGGCTGGGCTTGTACCCGGGAACCCACTCTATCATACTCTGGGTATGGGCCCGTGGGTTTCATGCAGGACACAGTGGTAGAGCCTCCTTTCACGCATGGCATGGGAGGATTGCAGGCTTTCTAAACTCTAAGAAAGCAAGAAGTCTGAGAATTAGATTTAGGGTTAGGATTCTGGTTAGGGTTAAGGATGAAGTTTAGTGTTAGGGTGAGGGCTTAGGGTTAGGGCTTAGGGTTAGGGTTAAAGGTTACTCTTAGGTTTAACGGTTACACTTTGGTTTAGGGTTGAGGTTTACGGTTAGGGTTAAGATGAGGGGTTAGGGTTTGGTACAGGGTTAGGGTTAAGTGTAAGGTTTAGGGTTGAAGATTAGGATTAGGGTTAGGATTATAGGATAGCGTGAGAGTTAACGCTTAGGGTTAAGGTTAAGAGTTAGGGTTTAGGGTTAGGTTTAGGGTTAGGGTTAGTTTTAGGGTTAGAGTTATGTGCTATGGTTTGTGTTAGAGGTTAGGGTTAGCTTTACTGGTGACGGTTAGGGTTCCGTTTAGGGGTTAACATTAGGGTTAGGGTTAGGGTTAGGGTTAAGGGATTGGATTACCGTTAAGTGTTGGCCTTAGGGTTAGGGTTTAGTGTTAGGGTTATCATTAAGGACTAGGGGTAGGGTCAGGGATAAATGCCTGGGTGCGGGTAATGGTTAGGGTCAGGGTTAAGGTTCACGGATAGGGTTAGTGTTAAGGGTTACGGGTAGGTTTAGGGTTCAGGGTTAGAGTTAGCATTAGGGCTTAAGGTAAGGATTAGGCGGTAGGTTCGATTTAGGGTTAGATCTAGGCGTTCGGGTAAGGGCTAGCGTTAGGGTTAAGAGATAGGGTTAGGTTTAATGCTTAGGATTAGGGTTAGGGTTTGGGGTTAAAGTAAGTGTTAGGGGTTAGGTTTAAGGATGAAAGGTTACTGTTATTTTTATCTGTTGTGTTAGGGTTACGGAAAAGGGATCCCATTAGCATTAAGGGTCTTCCTTACTGTAGGGTTAAGGGTTAGGCTTAGAGTTAAAAGTTCAGGTTAGTGTCAGTGTTAAGATTTAGGGTGAGGGTTAACGGTTAGGGTAAAGGTTAAGCGTTAGGGTTAGGGATTAGTGATTAGGGTTTTTGGTTAGTGTTAGGGTTAGCGGTTAGGAGTTAGTGTTTTATGAAGGGGTATGGTTAGAATTAGGATTGGGGTTAGAGTTAGGGTGAGGTATAGGGGTTAGGTTTAGGGATTAGTTTTAGGGTAAAAGGATAGGATTAGGGTTACGGGTTGGGCTTAGGTTTAGGGTTAATGTTTACTGCTAGGGTTAGGGATAGGGTTCAGGCTTAGCTTTAGGGGTTCTGCTTAGGGTTAGGTGTTAGGTTAGTGTCAGGGTTAGGTCTAGTCGTGAGGGCAAGGTTCAGGGTTATCTTTAAGAGCTAGGGTTAGGTTTAATGGTTAGGATTAGGATTAGGGTTAAGGGTTAGGGTAAGGCTTAGGGGTTAGGGTGAAGGGTTAGGGTCAAGGGTTAGGGTTATTGTTAGGCATAGCGTTGGGGTTAGAAGTAAGGGTTACTGTCAGTGTTAGGGTTGTAGGTAGGGTTACGGTTAGGGTTAGCGGTTTAGAATTAGGGTTAGGGATTAGGTGTCACAGTGTTGACTAGGAGATAGGGTTAGAATTATGGGATAGGGGTTGTTCTCAGGAAATGGGTTATGCATTAACGTTAGGATAAGAGGTTAAAGTTAGGCGCACTTTGAGGTTTACGTGTTAAGGGGAGAACTAGGAACAGGGTTGGGTGTTATGTTCAGGGTTAGGGTTATCTGTTAAAGGTATTGTTTATGCTTAGCACACGGGCCCTGTCTGCATTAGGCGGGCGGGGGGAGTTTACGGGGCTGGGATTGTAAGGGGGAACCCACTCTATCATACTCTGGGTATGGGCCCGTGGGTTTCATGCAGGACACAGTGGTAGAGCCTCCTTTCACGCATGGCATGGGAGGATTGCAGGCTTTCTAAACTCTAAGAAAGCAAGAAGTCTGAGAATTAGATTTAGGGTTAGGATTCTGGTTAGGGTTAAGGATGAAGTTTAGTGTTAGGGTGAGGGCTTAGGGTTAGGGCTTAGGGTTAGGGTTAAAGGTTACTCTTAGGTTTAACGGTTACACTTATTTTTAGGGTTGAGGTTTACGGTTAGGGTTAAGATGAGGGGTTAGGGTTTGGTACAGGGTTAGGGTTAAGTGTTAGGTTTAGGGTTGAAGATTAGGATTACGGTTAGGATTAAAGGTTAGCGTGAGAGTTAACGCTTAGGGTTAAGCTTAAGAGTTAGGGGTTAGGGTTAGGTTTAGGGTTCGTTTTAGGGTTAGAGTTATGTGCTATGGTTTGTGTTAGAGGTTAGGGTTAGGTTTACTGGTCACGGTGAGGGTTACGTTTCGGGGTTAGCATTAGGGTTAGGGTTAAGGGATACGATTAGGGTTAAGTGTTGGGAGTAGGGTTAGGGTTTAGTGTTAGGGTTATCATTAAGGATTAGGGGTAGGGTTAGGGTTAAATGCATGGTTGCGGTTAATGGTTAGGGTCAGGGTTAAGGTTCACGGATAGGGTTAGTGTTAAGGGTTACGGGTAGGTTTAGGGTTGAGGGTTAGAGTTAGCATTAGGGCTTAAGGTTAGGATTAGGCGGTAGTTTCGATTTAGGGTTAGATATAGGCCTTAGGGTAAGGGCTAGCGTTAGGGTTAAGAGATAGGGTTAGGTTTAATGCTTAGGATTAGGGTTAGGGTTTGGGGTTAAAGTAAGTGTTAGGGGTTAGGTTTAAGGATCAAAGGTTAGGTTATTTTTAGCTGTAGTGTTAGGGTTAGGGATAAGGGATCCCATTAGCATTAAGGGTCTTCCTTCCTGTAGGGTTAAGGGTTAGGCTTAGAGTTAAAGGTTAAGGTTAGGGTCAGTGTTAAGATTTAGGGTGAGGGTTAACGGTTACGGTAAAGGTTAAGCGTTAGGGTTAGGTATTAGTGATTAGGGTTTTTGGTTAGTGTTTGGGTTAGCGGTTAGGAGTTAGTGTTTTATGAAGGGGTATGGTTAGAATTAGGATTGGGGTTAGAGTTAGGGTGAGGTATAGGGGTTAGGTTTAGGGGTTAGTTTTAGGGTAAAAGGATAGGATTAGGGTTACGGGTTGGGCTTAGGTTTAGGGTTAAAGTTTACTGCTAGGGTTAGGGATAGGGTTCAGGGTTAGCTTTAGGGGTTCTGGTTAGGGTTAGGTGTTAGGTTAGTGTCAGGGTTAGGTCTAGTCGTGAGGGTAAGGTTTAGGGTTAGCTTTAAGAGCTAGGGTTAGGTTTAATGGTTAGGATTAGGATTAGGGTTAAGGGTTAGGGTAAGGCTTAGGGGTGAGCGTGAAGGGTTAGGGTCAAGGGTTAGGGTTTTTGTTAGGCATAGCGTTGGGGTTAGAAGTAAGGGTTACTGTCAGTGTTAGGGTTGTAGGTAGGGTTACGGTTAGGGTTAGCGGTTTAGAATTAGGGTTAGGGATTAGGTGTCACAGTGATGACTAGGAGATAGGGTTAGAATTATGGGATAGGGGTTGTTCTCAGGAAATGGGTTATGCATTAACGTTAGGATAAGAGGTTAAAATTAGGGGCCGGGCGCAGTGGCTCACGCCTGTAATTCTAGCACTCTGGGAGGCCGAGGTGGGCGGATCGCTGGAGCTCAGGAGTTCGAGACCAGCCTGAGCAAGAGCGAGACCCCACCTCTACTAAAAATAGAAAGAAATTATATCGACAGCTGAAAATATATATAGAAAAAATTAGCCGGGCATGGTGGCGCATGCCTGTAGTCCCAGCTACTCTGGAGGCTGAGACAGGAGGATCGCTTGAGCTCAGGAGTTTGAGGTTGCTGTGAGCCAGGCTGACGCCACGGAACTCACTCTAGCCTGGGCAACAGAGTGAGACTCTGTCTAAAAAAAAAAAAAAAAAAAAAAAAGAGGTTACAGTTAGGCGCACTTTGAGGTTTACGTGTTAAGGGGAGAAATAGGAACAGGGTTGGGTGTTACGTTCAGGGTTAGGGTTATCTGTTAAAGGTATGTTTTTGCTTAGCGCACGGGCCCTGTCTGCATTAGGCGGGCGGGGGGAGTTTAGGGGGCTGGGATTGTACCCGGGAACCCACTCTATCATACTCTGGGTATGGGCCCGTGGGTTTCATGCAGGACACAGTGGTAGAGGCTCCTTTCACCCATGGCATGGGATTATGGCAGGCTTTCTAAACTCTAAGAAAGCAAGAAGTGTGAGAATTAGATTTAGGGTTGGATTATGGTTAGGGTTAAGGATGAAGTTTAGTGTTAGGGTGAGGGCTTAGGCTTAGGTATTAGGGTTAGGGTTAAAGGTTACTCTTAGGTTTAACGGTTACACTTTGGTTTAGGGTTGAGGTTTACGATTAGGGTTAAGAAGAGGGGTTAGGTTATGGTACAGGGTTAGGGTTAAGTGTTAGGTTTAGTGTTGAAGATTAGGATTAGGTTTAGGATTAAAGGTTAGCGTGAGAGTTAACGCTTAGGGTCAAGGTTAAGAGTTAGGGTTTAGGGTTAGGGTTAGGGATAGGGTTAGTTTTAGTTAGTTTAGTGCTATGGTTTGTGTTAGAGGTTAGGGTTAGGTTTACTGGTCACGGTTAGGGTTACGTTTAGGGGTTAGCATCAGGGTTAGGGTTAAGGGATAGGATTAGGGATAAGTGTTGGGCTTAGGGTTAGGGTTTAGTGTTAGGGTTAGCATTAAGGATTAGGGGTAGGGTCAGGGTTAAATGCTTTGGTGCGGGTAATGGTTAGGGTCAGGGTTAAGGTTGACGGATAGGGTTAGTGTTAAGGGTTACGGGTAGGTTTAGGGTTCAGGGTTAGAGTTAGCATTAGGGCTTAAGGTTAGGATTAGGCGGTAGGTTAGATTTAGGGTTAGATCTAGGCGTTAGGGTAAGGGCTAGCGTTAGGTTTAAGAGATAGGGTTAGGTTTAATGCTTAGGATTAGGGTTAGGGTTTGGGGTTAAAGTAAGTGTTAGGGGTTAGGTTTAAGGATCAAAGGTTAGGGTTATTTTTAGCTGTAGTGTTAGGGTTACGGATAAGGGATCCCATTAGCATTAAGGGTCTTCCTTACTGTAGGGTTAAGGGTTAGGCTTAGAGTTCAAGGTTAAGGTTAGGGTCAGTGTTAAGATTTAGGGTGAGGGTTAATGGTTAGGGTAAAGGTTAAGCGTTAGGGTTAGGGATTAGTGATTAGGGTTTTTGGTTAGTGTTAGGGTTAGCGGTAAGGAGTTAGTGTTTTATGAAGGGGTATGGTTAGAATTAGGATTGGGGTTAGTGTTAGGGTGAGGTATAGGGGTTACGATTAGGGTAAAAGGATAGGATTAGGGTTACGGGTTGGGCTTAGGTTTAGGGTTAAAGTTTACTGCTAGGCTTAGGGATAGGGTTCAGGGTTAGCTTTAGGGGTCTGGTTAGGGTCAGGTGTTAGGTTAGTGTCAGGGTTCGTTCTAGTCGTGAGGGTAAGGTTTAGGGTTAGCTTTAAGAGCTAGGGTTAGTTTTAATGGTTAGGATTAGGATTAGGGTTAAGGGTTAGGGTAAGGCTTAGGGGTTAGTGTGAAGGGTTAGGGTCAAGTGTTAGGGTTTTTGTTAGGCATAGCGTTGGGGTTAGAAGTAAGGGTTACTGTCAGTGTTAGGGTTGTAGGTAGGGTTACGGTTAGGGTTAGCGGTTTAGAATTAGGGTTAGGGATTAGGTGACACAGTGATGACTAGGATATAGGGTTAGAATTATGGGATAGGGGTTGTTCTCAGGAAATGGGTTATGCATTAACGTTAGTATAAGATGTTAAAGTTAGGCGCACGGTGAGGTTTACGTGTTAAGGGGAGAAATAGGAACAGGGTTGGGTGTTATGTTCAGGGTTAGGGTTTTCTGTTAAAGGTATTGTTTATGCTTAGCGCACGGGCCCTGTCTGCATTGGGCGGGCGGGGGGAGTTTAGGGGGCTGGGATTGTACCCGGGAACCCACTCTATCATACTCTAGGTATGGGCCAGTGGGTTTCATGCAGGACGCAGTGGTAAAGCCTCCTTTCACGCATGGCATGGGAGGATTGCAGGCTTTCTAAACTCTAAGAAAGCAAGAAGTCTGAGAATTAGATTTAGGGTTAGGATTATGATTAGGGTTAAGGATGAAGTTTAGTGTTAGGGTGAGGGCTTAGGGTTAGGGATTAGGGTTAGGGTTAAAGGTTACTCTTAGGTTTAACGGTTACACTTTGGTTTCGGGTTGAGGTTTACGGTTAGGGTTAAGATGAGGGGTTAGGGTTTGGTACAGGGTTAGGGTTATGTGTTAGGTTTAGGGTTCAAGATTAGGATTAGGGTTAGGATTAAAGGTTAGCGTGAGAGTTAACGCTTAGTGTTAAGGTTAAGAGTTAGGGTTTAGGGTTAGGGTTAGGGTTAGTTTTAGAGTTAGAGTTATGTGCTATGGTTTGTGTTAGAGGTTAGGGTTAGGTTTACTGGTCACGGCTAGGGT
>NW_027182913.1:50000-55000 GCF_041146395.1 Eulemur rufifrons | reverse complement strand
GGGCTGGGATTGTACCCGGGAACCCACTCTATCATACTCTGGGTATGGGCCCGTGGGTTTCATGCAGGACACAGTGGTAGAGGCTCCTTTCACCCATGGCATGGGATGATGGCAGGCTTTCTAAACTCTAAGAAAGCAAGAAGTGTGAGAATGAGATTTAGGGTTGGATTATGGTTAGGGTTAAGGATGAAGTTTAGTGTTAGGGTGAGGGCTTAGGCTTAGGTATTAGGGTTAGGGTTAAAGGTTACTCTTAGGTTTAACGGTTACACTTTGGTTTAGGGTTGAGGTTTACGATTAGGGTTAAGATGAGGGGTTAGGTTATGGTACAGGGTTAGGGTTAAGTGTTAGGTTTAGTGTTGAAGATTAGGATTAGGGTTAGGATTAAAGGTTAGCGTGAGAGTTAACGCTTAGGGTTAAGGTTAAGAGTTAGGGGTTAGGGTTAGGGTTAGGGATAGGGTTAGTTTTAGTTAGTTTAGTGCTATGGTTTGTGTTAGAGGTTAGGGTTAGGTTTACTGGTCACGGTTAGGGTTACGTTTAGGGGTTAGCATTAGGTTTAGGCTTAAGGGATAGGATTAGGGATAAGTGTTGGGCTTAGGGTTAGGGTTTAGTGTTAGGGTTAGCATTAAGGATTAGGGGTAGGGTCAGGGTTAAATGCTTGGGTGCGGGTAATGGTTAGGGTCAGAGTTAAGGTTGACGGATAGGGTTAGTGTTAAGGGTTACGGGTAGGTTTAGGGTTCAGGGTTAGTGTTAGCATTAGGGCTTAAGGTTAGGATTAGGCGGTAGGTTAGATTTAGGGTTAGATCTAGGCGTTAGGGTAAGGGGTAGCGTTAGGGTTAAGAGATAGGGTTAGGTTTAATGCTTAGGATTAGGGTTAGGGTTTGGGTTTAAAGTAAGTGTTAGGGGTTAGGTTTAAGGTCAAAGGTTAGGGTTATTTTTAGCTGTAGTGTTAGGGTTACGGATAAGGGATCCCATTAGCATTAAGGGTCTTCCTTACTGTAGGGTTAAGGGTTAGGCTTAGAGTTAAAGGTTAAGGTTAGGGTCAGTGTTAAGATTTAGGGTGAGGGTTAACGGTTAGGGTAAAGGTTAAGCGTTAGGGTTAGGGATTAGTGATTAGGGTTTTTGGTTAGTGTTAGGGTTAGCGGTTAGGAGTTAGTGTTTTATGAAGGGGTATGGTTAGAATTAGGATTGGGGTTAGAGTTCGGGTGAGGTATAGGGGTTAGGATTAGGGTAAAAGGATAGGATTAGGGTTAAGGGTTGGGCTTAGGTTTAGGGTTAAAGTTTACTGCTAGGGTTAGGGATAGGGTTCAGGGTTAGCTTTAGGGGTTCTGTTTAGGGTTAGGTGTTAGGTTAGTGTCAGGGTTAGGTCTAGTCGTGAGGGTAAGGTTTAGAGTTAGCTTTAAGAGCTAGGGTTAGGTTTAATGGTTAGGATTAGGATTAGGGTTAAGGGTTAGGGTAAGGCTTAGGGGTTAGGGTGAAGGGTTAGGGTCAAGGGTTAGGGTTTTTGTTAGTCATATGGTTGGGGTTAGAAGTAAGGGTTACTGTCAGTGTTAGGGTTGTAGGTAGGGTTACGGTTAGGGTTAGCGGTTTAGAATTAGGGTTAGGGATTAGGTGTCACAGTGATGACTAGGAGATAGGGTTAGAATTATGGGATAGGGGTTGTTCTCAGGAAATGGGTTATGCATTAACGTTAGGATAAGAGGTTAAAGTTAGGCGCACGGTGAGGTTTACGTGTTAAGGGGAGAAATAGGAACAGGGTTGGGTGTTATGTTCAGGGTTAGGGTTATCTGTTAAAGGTATTGTTTATGCTTAGCGCACGGGCCCTGTCTGCATTGGGCGGGCGGGGGGAGTTTAGGGGGCTGGGATTGTACCCGGGAATCCACTCTATCATACTCTGGGTATGGGCCAGTGGGTTTCATGCAGGACGCAGTGGTAGAGCCTCCTTTCACGCATGGCATGGGAGGATTGCAGGCTTTCTAAACTCTAAGAAAGCAAGAAGTCTGAGAATTAGATTTAGGGTTAGGATTCTGGTTAGGGTTAAGGATGAAGTTTAGTGTTAGGGTGAGGGCTTAGGGTTAGGGATTAGGGTTAGGGTTAAAGGTTACTCTTAGGTTTAACGGTTACACTTTGGTTTCGGCTTGAGGTTTACGGTTAGGGTTAGGGTTAGGGTTAGGGTTGTGGTTAGGGTTAGGGGTTAGGGTTAGGGTTAGGGTTGGGGTTAGGGGTTAGGGTTGGGGTTAGGGTTAGGGTTAGGGTTAGGGGTTAGGGTTAGGGGTTAGGGTTAGGGTTAGGGTTGGGTTAGTGTTAGGGTTAGGGTTAGGGTTAGGTTAGGGTTAGGGGTAGGGTTAGGGTTCGGGTTAGGATAGGGGTTAGTGTTAGGGTTAGGGGTTAGGGGTTAGGGTTAGGGGTAGGGTAGGGTAGGATAGGGTTAAGGGTTAGGGTTAGGGGTTAGGGTTAGGGTTGGGTTAGGGTTAGGGTTAGGGGTTAGGGCTAGGGATAGGGTAGGAGTTAGGTTTAGGGTTAGGGGTTAGGGTTAGGGTTAGAGGTTAGGGTTAGGGCTAGGGCTAGGTTTAGGGTCAGGATCAGGGTCAGGGGTCAGGGTCAGGGTCAGGGGTTAGGGTTAGGGGTTAGGGTTAGGGTTAGGGGTTAGGGTTAGGGTTAGGGGTTAGGGTTAGGGTAGGGGTTAGGGGTTAGGGTTAGGGGTTAGGGTCAGGGTAAGGGGTTAGGGTTAGGGTTAGGGTTTAGGGTTAGGAGTTAGGGGTTAGGGTTAAGGTCAGGGTCAGGGTCAGGGGTTAGGGTTAGGGTTAGGGGTTAGGGTTACGATTAGGGTTTAGGGGTTAGGGTTAGGGGTGAGGGTTAGGGTTAGGGTTAGGGCTCGGGCTAGGGCTAGGCCTAGGGTTAGGGTTAGGGGTTAGGTTTAGGGCTAGGGCTAGGGCTAGGGGTTAGAGTTAGGGTTAGGGCTTAGGGGTTAGGGGTTAGGGTTAGGGTTAGTGGTTAGGGTTAGGGGTAGGGTTAGGGTTAGGGGTTAGGGTTAGGGGTTAGGCTTAGGGGTTAGGGTTAGGGTTAAGGGATAGGGTTAGGGTTAGGAGTTAGAGTTAGGGGTTAGGGTTAGGGCTAGGGTTAGGGTTAGGATTTAGGGTTAGGGTTAGGGGTTAGGGTTAAGGTTAGGGGTTAGGGTTAGGGTTTGGGTTAGGGTTTGGGTTAGGGTTAAGGTTAGGGTTAGGGGTTAGGGTTAGGGGTTAGGGTTAGGGTTAGGGTTGGGGTTAGGGTTAGGGGTTAGGGTTACGGTTATGGTTAAGGGTTAGGGTTAGGGGTTAGGGTTAGGGTTAGGGGTTAGTTTTAGGGGTTAGGTATAGGGTTAGGATTAGGGTAGGGGTTAGGGGTTAGGGTTAGGGTTTGGGTTAGGGTTAGGGGTTAGGGTTAGGGTTAGGGGTTAGGGTTAGGGTTAGGGTTGGTGTTAGGGGTTAGGGTTGGGTTTAGGGTTAGGGTTAGGGTTAGGGGTTAGGGTTAGGGGTTAGGGTTAGGGTTGGGTTAGGGTTAGGGTTAGGGTTAGGGTTAGGTTAGGGTTAGGGGTAGGGTTAGGGTTCGGGTTAGGATAGGGGTTAGTGTTAGGGTTAGGGGTTAGGGGTTAGGGTTAGGGGTAGGGTAGGGTAGGATAGGGTTAGGGGTTAGGGTTAGGGGTTAGGGTTAGGGTTGGGTTAGGGTTAGGGTTAGGGGTTAGGGCTAGGGATAGGGTAGGAGTTAGGTTTAGGGTTAGGGGTTAGGGTTAGGGTTAGGGGTTAGGGTTAGGGCTAGGGGTTAGGGTTAGGGTTAGGGGTTAGGGTAAGGGTAAGGGTAAGGGTTAGGGTTATTGTAGGGCATAGCGTTGGGGTTAGAAGTAAGGGTTACTGTCAGTGTTAGGGTTGTAGGTAGGGTTACGGTTAGGGTTAGCGGTTTAGAATTAGGGTTAGGGATTAGGTGTCACAGTGATCACTAGGAGATAGGGTTAGAATTATGGGATAGGGGTTGTTCTCAGGAAATGGGTTATGCATTAACGTTAGGATAAGAGGTTAAAGTTAGGCGCACTTTGAGGTTTACGTGTTAAGGGGAGAAATAGGAACAGGGTTGGGTGTTACGTTCAGGGTTAGGGTTATCTGTTAAAGGTATGTTTTTGCTTAGCGCACGGGCCCTGTCTGCATTAGGCGGGCGGGGGGAGTTTAGGGGGCTGGGATTGTACCCGGGAACCCACTCTATCATACTCTGGGTATGGGCCCGTGGGTTTCATGCAGGACACAGTGGTAGAGGCTCCTTTCACCCATGGCATGGGATGATGGCAGGCTTTCTAAACTCTAAGAAAGCAAGAAGTGTGAGAATGAGATTTAGGGTTGGATTATGGTTAGGGTTAAGGATGAAGTTTAGTGTTAGGGTGAGGGCTTAGGCTTAGGTATTAGGGTTAGGGTTAAAGGTTACTCTTAGGTTTAACGGTTACACTTTGGTTTAGGGTTGAGGTTTACGATTAGGGTTAAGATGAGGGGTTAGGTTATGGTACAGGGTTAGGGTTAAGTGTTAGGTTTAGTGTTGAAGATTAGGATTAGGGTTAGGATTAAAGGTTAGCGTGAGAGTTAACGCTTAGGGTTAAGCGTAAGAGTTAGGGTTTAGGGTTAGGGTTAGGGATAGTGTTAATTTTAGTTAGTTTAGTGCTATGGTTTGTGTTAGAGGTTAGGGTTAGGTTTACTGGTCACGGTTAGGGTTACGTTTAGGGGTTAGCATTAGGGTTAGGGTTAAGTGATAGGATTAGGGATAAGTGTTGGGCTTAGGGTTAGGGTTTAGTGTTAGGGTTAGCATTAAGGATTAGGGGTAGGGTCAGGGTTAAATGCTTTGGTGCGGGTAATGGTTAGGGTCAGAGTTAAGGTTGACGGATAGGGTTAGTGTTAAGGGTTACGGGTAGGTTTAGGGTTCAGGGTTAGAGTTAGCATTAGGGCTTAAGGTTAGGATTAGGCGGTAGGTTAGATTTAGGGTTAGAT
>NW_027182913.1:27500-35000 GCF_041146395.1 Eulemur rufifrons | reverse complement strand
AAGAGATAGGGTTAGGTTTAATGCTTAGGATTAGGGTTAGGGTTTGGGGTTAAAGTAAGTGTTAGGGGTTAGGTTTAAGGATCCAAGGTTAGGGTTACTTTTAGCTGTAGTGTTAGGGTTAGGGATAAGGGATCCCATTAGCATTAAGGGTCTTCCTTACTGTAGGGTTAAGGGTTAGGCTTAGAGTTAAAGGTTAATGTTAGCGTCAGTGTTAAGATTTAGGGTGAGGGTTAATGGTTAGGGTAAAGGTTAAACGTTAGGGTTAGGGATTAGTGATTAGTGTTTTTGGTTAGTGTTAGGGTTAGCGGTTAGGAGTTAGTGTTTTATGAAGGGGTATGGTTAGAATTAGGATTGGGGTTAGAGTTAGGGTGAGGTATAGGGGTTAGGTTTAGGGGTTAGTTTTAGGGTAAAAGGATAGGATTAGGTTTACGGGTTGGGCTTAGGTTTAGGGTTAAAGTTTACTGCTAGGCTTAGGGATAGGTTTCAGTGTTAGCCTTGGGGGTTCTGGTTAGGGTTAGGTGTTAGGTTAGTGTCAGGGTTAGGTCTAGTCGTGAGGGTAAGGTTTAGGGTTAGCTTTAAGAGCTAGGGTTAGGTTTAATGGTTAGGATTAGGATTAGAGTTAAGTGTTAGGGTCAGGCTTAGAGGTTAGGGTGAAGGGTTAGGGTCCAGGGTTAGGGTTTTTGTTAGGCATAGCGTTGGGGTTAGAAGTAAGGGTTACTGTCAGTGTTAGGGTTGTAGGTAGGGTTACGGTTAGGGTTAGTGGTTTAGAATTAGGGTTAGGGATTAGGTGTCACCGTGATGTCTAGGAGATAGGGTTAGAATTATGGGATAGGGGTTGTTCTCAGGAAATGGGTTATGCATTAACGTTAGGATAAGAGGTTAAAGTTAGGCGCACGGTGAGGTTTACGTGTTAAGGGGAGAAATAGGAACAGGGTTGGGTGTTATGTTCAGGGTTAGGGTTATCTGTTAAAGGTATTGCTTATGCTTAGCGCACGGGCCCTGTCTGCATTAGGCAGGCGGGGGGAGTTTAGGGGGCTGGGATTGTACCCGGGAACACACTCTATCATACTCTTGGTATGGGCCCGTGGGTTTCATGCAGGACACAGTGGTAGAGCCTCCTTTCACGCATGGCATGGGAGGATGGCAGGCTTTCTAAACTCTAAGGAAGCAAGAAGTCTGAGAATTAGATTTAGGGTTAGGATTCTGGTTAGGGTTAAGGATGAAGTTTAGTGTCAGGGCGAGGGCTTAGGGTTAGGGATTAGGGTTAGGGTTAAAGGTTAGGGTTAGGTTTAAAGGTTACACTTTGGTTTAGGGTTAAGGTTTACGGTTAGGGTTAAGATGAGGGGTTAGGGTTTGGTACAAGGTTAGGGTTAAGTGTTAGATTTAGGGTTGATGATTAGGATTAGGGTTAGGATTAAAGGTTAGCGTGAGAGTTAACGCTTAGTGTTAAGGTTAAGTGTTAGGGTTTAGGGTTAGGGTTAGGGTTAGTTTTAGGGTTAGAGTTATGTGCTATGGTTTGTGTTAGAGGTTAGGGTTATGTTTACTGGTCACGGTTAGGGTTAAGTTTAGGGGTTAGCATTAGGGTTCGGGTTAGGGTTAAGGGATAGGATTAGGGATAAGTTTTGGGCTTAGGGTTAGGGTTTAGTGTTAGGGTTAGCATTGAGGATTAGGGTTACGGTCATGGTTAAATGCTTGGGTGCTGGTAATGGTTAGGGTCAGGATTAAGGTTCACGGATAGGGTTAGTGTTAAGGGTTACGGCTAGGTTTAGGGTTCAGGGTTAGTGTTAGCATTAGTGCTTAAGGTTAGGATTAGGCGGTAGGTTAGATTTAGGGTTAGATCTAGGCGTTACGGTAAGGGCTAGCGTTAGGGTTAAGAGATAGGGTTAGGTTTAATGCTTAGGATTAGGGTTAGGGTTTGGGGTTAAAGTAAATGTTAGGGGTTAGGTTTAAGGATCCAAGGTTAGGGTTATTTTTAGCTGTAGTGTTAGGGTTAGGGATAAGGGATCCCATTAGCATTAAGGGTGTTCCTTACTGTAGGGTTAAGGGTTAGGCTTAGAGTTAAAGGTTAAGGTTAGTGTCAGTGTTAAGATTTAGGGTGAGGGTTAACGGTTAGGGTAAAGGTTAAGCGTTAGGGTTAGGGATTAGTGATTAGGGTTTTTGGTTAGTGTTAGGGTTAGCGGTTAGGAGTTAGTGTTTTATGAAGGGGTATGGTTAGAATTAGGATTGGGGTTAGAGTTAGGGTGAGGTATAGGGGTTAGGTTTAGGGGTTAGTTTTAGGGTAAAAGGATAGGATTAGGGTTACGGGTTGGACTTAGGTTTAGGGTTAAAGTTTACTGCTAGGGTTACTGATAGGGTTCAGGCTTAGCTTTAGGGGTTCTGCTTAGGGTTAGGTGTTAGGTTAGTGTCAGGGCTAGGTCTAGTCGTGAGGGTAAGGTTTAGGGTTAGCTTTAAGAGCTAGGGTTAGGTTTAATGGTTAGGATTAGGATTAGGGTTAAGGGTTAGGGTAAGGCTTAGGGGTTAGGGTGAAGGTTTAGGGTCAAGGGTTAGGGTTTTTGTTAGGCATAGCGTTGGGGTTAGAAGTAAGGGTTACTGTAAGTGTTATGGTTGTAGGTAGGGTTACGGTTAGGGTTAGCGGTTTAGAATTAGGGTTAGAGATTAGGAGTCACAGTGATGACTAGGAGATAGGGTTAGAATTATGGGATAGGGGTTGTTCTCAGGAAATGGGTTATGCATTAACGTTAGGATAAGAGGTTAAAGTTAGGCGCACGGTGAGGTTTATGTGTTAAGGGGAGAAATAGGAACAGGGTTGGGTGTTATGTTCAGGGTTAGGGTTATCTGTTAAAGGTATTGTTTATGCTTAGCGCACGGGCCCTGTCTGCATTAGGCGGGCGGGGGAGTTTAGGGGCTGGGATTGTTCCCGGGAACCCACTCTATCATACTCTGGGTATGGGCCCGTGGGTTTCATGCAGGACACAGTGGTAGAGCCTCCTTTCACGCATGGCATGGGAGGATTGCAGGCTTTCTAAACTCTAAGAAAGCAAGAAGTCTGAGAATTAGATTTAGGGTTAGGATTCTGGTTAGGGTTAAGGATGAAGTTTAGTGTTATGGTGAGGGCTTAGGGTTAGGGATTAGGGTTAGGGTTAAAGGTTACTCTTAGGTTTAACGGTTACACTTTGGTTTAGGGTTGAGGTTTACGGTTAGGGTTAAGATTAGGCGTTAGGGTTTGGTACAGGGTTAGGGTTAAGTGTTAGGTTTAGGGTTGAAGATTAGGATTAGGGTTAGGATTACAGGTTTGCGTGAGAGTTAACGTTTAGGGTTAAGGTTAAGAGTTAGGGTTTAGGGTTAGGATTAGGGTTAGGGTTAGTTTTAGGTTTAGAGTTATGTGCTATGGTTTGTGTTAGAGTTTAGAGTTCGGTTTACTGGTCAAGGTTAGGGTTACGTTTAGGGGGTAACATTACGGTTAGGGTTAGGGTTAAGGGATAGGATTAGGGTTAAGTGTTGGGCTTAGGGTTAGGGTTTAGTGTTAAGGTTAGCATTAAGGATTAGGGTTAGGGTCAGGGTTAAATGCTTGGGTGCGGGTAATGGTTAGGGTCAGGGTTCACGGATAGGGTTAGTGTTAAGGGTTACGGGTAGGTTTAGGGTTCAGCGTTAGTGATAGCATTAGGGCTTAAGGCTAGGGTTAGGCGGTAAGTTAGATTTAGGGTTAGATTTAGGCGTTAGGGTAAGGGCTAGCGTTAGGGTTAAGAGATAGGGTTAGGTTTAATGCTTAGGATTAGGGTTAGGGTTTGGGGTGAAAGTAAGTGTTAGGGGTTAGGTTTAAGGATCCAAGGTTAGGGTTATTTTTAGCTGTAGTGTTAGGGTTAGGGATAAGGGAACCCATTAGCATTAAGGGTCTTCCTTACTGTAGGGTTAAGGGTTAGGCTTATAGTTAAAGATTAAGGTTAGGGTCAATGTTAAGATTTAGGTTGAGGGTTAACGGTTAGGGTAAAGGGTAAGCGTTAGGGTTAGGGATTAGTGAATAGGGTTTTTGGTTAGTGTTAGGGTTAGCGGTTAGGAGTTAGTGTTTTATGAAGGGGTATGGTTAGAATTAGGATTGGGGTTAGAGTTAGGGTGAGGTATAGGGGTTAGTTTTAGGGTAAAAGGATAGGATTAGGGTTACGGGTTGGGCTTAGGTTTAGGTTAAAGTTTACTGCTAGGGTTAGGGATAGGGTTCAGGGTTAGCTTTAGTGGTTCTGGTTAGGATTAGGTGTTAGGTTAGTGTCAGGGTTAGGTCTAGTCGTGAGGGTAAGGTTTAGGGTTAGCTTTAAGAGCTAGGGTTAGGTTTAATGGTTAGGATTAGGATTAGGGATAAGGGTTAGGGTAAGGCTTAGGGGTTAGGGTGAAGGGTTAGGGTCAAGGGTTAGGGTTTTTGTTAGGCATAGCGTTGGGGTTAGAAGTAAGGGTTACTGTCAGTGTTAGGGTTGTAGGTAGGGTTACGGTTAGGGTTAGCGGTTTAGAATTAGGGTTAGGGATTAGGTGTCACAGTGATGACTAGGAGATAGGGTTAGAATTATGGGATAGGGGCTGTTCTCAGGAAATGGGTTATGCATTAACGTTAGGATAAGAGGTTAAAGTTAGGCGCACGGTGAGGTTTACGTGTTAAGGGGAGAAATAGGAACAGGGTTGGGTGTTATGTTCAGGGTAAGGGTTATCTGTTAAAGGTATTGTTTATGCTTAGCGCACTGGCCCTGTCTGCATTAGGCGGGCGGGGGGAGTTTAGGGGGCTGGGATTGTACCCGGGAACCCACTCTATCATACTCTGGGTATGGGCCCGTGGGTTTCATGCAGGACACAGTGGTAGAGCCTCCTTTCACGCATGACATGGGAGGATTGCAGGCTTTCTAAACTCTAAGAAAGCAAGAAGTCTGAGAATTAGATTTAGGGTTAGGATTATGGTTAGGGTTAGGGTGAGGGCTTAGGGTTAGGGAATAGGGTTAGGGTTAAAGGTTACTCGTAGGTTTAACGGTTACACTTTGGTTTAGGGTTGAGTTTTACGGTTAGGGTTAAGAATGAGGGGTTAGGGTTTGGTACAGGGTTAGGGTTAAGTGTTAGGTTTAGGGTTGAAGATTAGGATCAGGGTTAGGATTAAAGGTTAGCGTGAGAGTTAACGCTTAGGGTTAAGGTTAAGTGTTAGGGTTTAGGGATAGGGTTAGGGTTAGGGTTAGTTTTTGAGTTAGAGTTATGTGCTATAATTGTGTTAAAGGTTAGGGTTAAGTTTACTGGTCACGTTTAGGGTTACGTTTAGGGGTTAGCATTAGGGTTAGGGTTAGGGTTAAGGGATAGGATTAGGGATAAGTGTTGGGCTTAGGGTTAGGGTTTAGTGTTGGGGTTAGCATTAAGGATTAGGATTAGGGTCAGGGTTAAATGCTTGGGTGCGGGTAATGGTTAGGGTCAGGGTTTAGGTTCACGGATAGGGTTAGTGTTAAGGGTTACGCGTAGGTTTAGGGTTCAGGGTTAGTGTTAGCATTAGGGCTTAAGGTTAGGATTAGGCGGTAGGTTAGATTTAGGGTTAGATCTAGGCGTTAAGGTAAGGGCTAGCGTTAGGGTTAAGAGATAGGGTTAGGTTTAATGCTTAGGATTAGGGTTAGGGTTTGGGGTTAAAGTAAGTGTTAGGGGTTAGGTTTAAGGATCCAAGGTTAGGGTTATTTTTAGCTGTAGTGTTAGGGTTAGGGATAAGGGATCCCATTAGCATTAAGGGTCTTCCTTACTGTAGGGTTAAGGGTTAGGCTTAGAGTTAAAGGTTAAGGTTAGGGTCAGTGTTAAGATTTAGGGTGAGGGTTAACGGTTAGGGTAAAGGTTAAGCGTTAGGGTTAGGGATTAGTGATTAGGGTTTTTGGTTAGTGTTAGGGTTAGGGGTTAGGAGTTAGTGTTTTATGAAGGGGTATGGTTAGAATTAGGATGGGGGTTAGAGTTAGGGTGAGGTATAGGGGTTAGGTTTAGGGGTTAGTTTTAGGATAAAAGGATAGGATTAGGGTTACGGGTTGGGCTTAGGTTTATGGTTACAGTTTACTGCTAGGGTTAGGGATAGGGTTCAGGGTTAGCTTTAGGGGTTCTGGTTAGGGTTAGGTGTTAGGTTAGTGTCAGGGTTAGGTCTAGTCGTGAGGGTAAGGTTTAGGGTTAGCTTTAAGAGCTAGGGTTAGGTTTAATGGTTAGGATTAGGATTAGGGTTAAGGGTTAGGGTAAGGCTTAGGGGTTAGGGTGAAGGGTTAGGGTCAAGGGTTAGGGTTTTTGTGAGGCATAGCGTTGGGGTTAGAAGTAAGGGTTACTGTCAGTGTTAGGGTTGTAGGTAGGGTTACGGTTAGGGTTAGCGGTTTAGAATTAGGGTTAGGGATTAGGTGTCACAGTGATGACTAGGAGATAGGGTTAGAATTATGGGATAGGGGTTGTTCTCAGGAAATGGTTTATGCATTAACGTTAGGATAAGAGGTTAAAGTTAGGCGCACGGTGAGGTTTACGTGTTAAGGGGAGAAATAGGAACAGGGTTGGGTGTTATGTTCAGGGTTAGGGTTATCTGTTAAAGGTATTGTTTATGCTTAGCGCACGGGCCCTGTCTGCATTAGGCGGGCGGGGGGAGTTTAGGGGGCTGGGATTGTACCCGGGAACCCACTCTATCATACTCTGGGTATGGGCCCGTGAGTTTCATGCAGGACACAGTGGTAGAGCCTCCTTTCACGCATGGCATGGGAGGATTGCAGGCTTTCTAAACTCTAACAAAGCAAGAAGTCTGAGAATTAGATTTAGGTTTAGGATTCTGGTTAGGGTTAAGGATGAAGTTTAGTGTTAGGGTGAGGGCTTAGGGTTAGGTAATAGGGTTAGGGTTAAAGGTTACTCTTAGGTTTAACGGTTACACTTTGGTTTAGGGTTGAGGTTTACGGTTAGGGTTAAGATGAGGGGTTAGGGTTTGGTACAGGGTTAGGGTTAAGTGTTAGGTTTAGGGTTGAATATTAGGATTAGGGTTAGGATTAAAGGTTAGCGTGAGAGTTAACGCTTAGGGTTAAGGTTAAGAGTTAGGGTTTAGGGTTAGGTTTAGGGTTAGGGTTGGTTTTAGGGTTAGAGTTATGTGCTATGGTTTCTGTTAGAGGTTAGGGTTAGGTTTACTGGTCACGGTTAGGGTTACGTTTAGAGGGGTAGAATTAGGGTTACGGTTAGGGTTAAGGGATAGGATTAGGGATATGTGTTGGGCTTAGGGTTAGGGTTTGGTGTTAGGGTTAGCGTTAGGGGTAGGGTTAGGGGTTAGGGTTAGGGTTAGGAGGTAGGGTTAGGGGTTAGGGTTTACGGTATAGTATTAGGTTTAGGGGTTAGGGTTAGGGTTAGGGTTGGGGTTAGGGTTAGGGGTTACGGTTAGGGTTACGAGTTAGGGATAGGGTTACGTTTAAGGGGTAGGGTTAGGGTTAGGGGTTAGGGTTAGGGTTAGGGGTTAGGGTTAGGGGTTAGGGTTACGGTTAGGGTTTGGGTTAGGGT
>NW_027182913.1:10000-12500 GCF_041146395.1 Eulemur rufifrons | reverse complement strand
GAGGGTTAACGGTTAGGGTAAAGGTTAAGCGTTAGGGTTAGGGATTAGTGATTAGGATTTTCGGTTAGTGTTAGGGTTAGGGGTTAGGAGTTAGTGTTTTATGAAGGGGTATGGTTAGAATTAGGATTGGGGTTAGAGTTAGGGTGAGGTATAGGAGTTAGGTTTAGGGGTTAGTTTTAGGATAAAAGGATAGGATTAGGGTTACGGGTTGGGCTTAGGTTTAGGGTTAAAGTTTACTGCTAGGGTTAGGGATAGGGTTCAGGGTTAGCTTTAGAGGTTCTGGTTAGGGTTATGTGTTAGGTTAGTGTCAGCGTTAGGTCTAGTCGTCAGAGTAAGTTTTAGGGTTATCTTTAAGAGCTAGGGTTAGGTTTAATGGTTAGGATTAGGATTAGGGTTAAGGGTTAGGGTAAGGCTTAGGGGTTAGGGTGAAGGTTTAGGGTTTTTGTTAGGTATAGCGTTGGGGTTAGAAGTAAGGGTTACTGTCAGTGTCAGGGTTGAAGGTAGGGTTACGGTTAGGGTTAGCGGTTTAGAATTAGGGTTAGGGATTAGGTGTCACAGTGATGACTAGGAGATAGGGTTAGAATTATGGGATAGGGGTTGTTCTCAGGAAATGTGTTATGCATTAACGTTAGGATAAGAGGTTAAAGTTAGGCGCACGGTGAGGTTTACGTGTTAAGGGGAGAAATAGGAACAGGGTTGGGTGTTATGTTCAGGGTTAGGGTTATCTGTTAAAGGTATTGTTTATGCTTAGCGCACGGGCCCTGACTGCATTGGGCGGGCGGGGGGAGTTTAGGGGGCTGGGATTGTACCCGGGAACCCACTCTATCATACTCTGGGTATGAGCCCGTGGGTTTCATGCAGGACGCAGAGGTAGAGCCTCCTTTCACGCATGGCATGGGAGGATTGCAGGCTTTCTAAACTCTAAGAAAGCAAGAAGTCTGAGAATTAGATTTAGGGTTAGGATTATGGTTAGGGTTAAGGATGAAGTTTAGTGTTAGGGTGAGGGCTTAGGGTTAGGGATTAGGGTTAGGGTTAAAGGTTACTCTTAGGTTTAATGGTTCCACTTTGGTATAGGGTTGAGGTTTACCGTTAGGGTTAAGATGAGGGGTTAGGGTTTGGTACAGAGTTAGGGTTAAGTGTTAGATTTAGGGTTGAAGATTAGGATTAGGGTTAGGATTAAAGGTTAGCGTGAGAGTTAACGCTTAGGGTTAAGGTTAAGAGTTAGGGTTTAGGGTTAGGGTTAGGGTTAGGGTTAGTTTTAGGGTTAGAGTTTTGTGCTACGTTTTGTGTTAGAGGTTAGGGTTAGGTTTACTGGTCACGGTGAGGGTTACGTTTAGGGGTTAGCATTAGGGTTAGGGTTAAGGGATAGGATTAGGTTTTAGTGTTGGCCTTAGGGTTAGGGTTTAGTGTTAGGGTTATCATTAAGGATTAGGGTTAGGGTCAGGGTTAAATGCTTGGGTGCGGGTAATGGTTAGGGTCAGGGTTAAGGTTCACGGATAGGGTTAGTGTTAAGGGTTACGGGTATGTTTAGGGTTCAGGGTTAGAGTTAGCATTAGGACTTAAGTTTAGGATTAGGCGGTAGGTTAGATTTAGGGTTAGATATAGGCGTTAGAATAAGGGCTAGGGTTAGGGTTAAGAGATAGGGTTAGGTTTAATGCTTAGGATTAGGGTTAGGGTTTGGGGTTAAAGTAAGTGTTAGGGGTTAGGTTTAAGGATCCAAGGTTAGGGTTATTTTTAGCTGTAGTGTTAGGGTTAGGGATAAGGGATCCCATTAGCATTAAGGGTCTTCCTTACTGTAGGGTTAAGGGTTAGGCTTAGAGTTAAAGGTTAAGGTTAGGGTCAGTGTTAAGATTTAGGGTGAGGGTTAATGGTTAGCGTAAAGGTTAAGCGTTAGGGTTAGGGATTAGTGATTAGGGTTTCTGGTTAGTGTTAGGGTTAGCGGTTAGGAGTTATTGTTTTATGAAGGGGTATGGTTAGAATTAGGATTGGGGTTAGAGTTAGGGTGAGGTATAGGGGTTAGGTTTAGGGGTTAGTTTTAGGGTAAAAGGATAGGATTAGGGTTACGGGTTGGGCTTAGGTTTAGGGTTAAAGTTTACTGCTAGGGTTAGGGATAGGGTTCAGGCTTAGCTTTAGGGGTTCTGGTTAGGGTTAGGTGTTAGGTTAGTGTCAGGGTTAGGTCTAGTCGTGAGGGTAAGGTTTAGGGTTAGCTTTAAGAGCTAGGGTTAGGTTTAATGGTTAGGATTAGGATTAGGGTTAAGGGTTAGGGTAAGGCTTAGGGGTTAGGGTGAAGGGTTAGGGTCAAGGGTTAGGGTTTTTGTTAGGCATAGCGTTGGGGTTAGAAGTAAGGGTTACTGTCAGTGTTAGGGTTGTAGGTAGGGTTACAGTTAGGGTTAGCGGTTTAGAATTAGGGTTAGGGATTAGGTGTCACAGTGATGACTGGAGATAGGGTTATTATTATGGGATAGGTGTTTTTCTCAGGAAATGGGTTATGCATTAACGT
>NW_027182912.1:635000-645908 GCF_041146395.1 Eulemur rufifrons | reverse complement strand
GTTACACTTTGGTTTAGGGTTGAGGTTTACGGTTAGGGTTAAGATGAGGGGTTAGGGTTTGGTACAGGGTTAGGGTTAAGTGTTAGCTTTAGGGTGGAAGATTAGGATTAGGGTTAGGATTAAAGGTTAGCGTGAGAGTTAACGCTTAGGGTTAAGGTTAAGAGTTAGGGTTTAGGGTTAGGGTTAGGGTTAGGGTTAGTTTTAGGGTTAGAGTTATGTGCTATGGTTTGTGTTAGAGGTTAGGGTTAGGTTTACTGGTCACGGTTAGGGTTACGTTTAGGGGGTAGCATTAGGGTTAGGATTAGGGTTAAGGGATAGGATTAGGGATAAGTGTTGGGCTTACGGTTAGGGTTTAGTGTTAGGGTTAGCATTAAGGATTAGGGTTACGATCAGGGTTAAATGCTTGGGTGCGGGTAATGGTTAGGGTCAGGGTTAAGGTTCACGGATAGGGTTAGTGTTAAGGGTTACGGGTAGGTTTAGGGTTCAGGGTTAGTGTTAGCATTAGGGCTTAAGGTTAGGATTAGGCGGTAGGTTAGATTTAAGGTTAGATCTAGGCGTTAGGGTAAGGGCTAGCATTAGGGTTAAGAGATAGGGTTAGGTTTAATGCTTAGGATTAGGGTTAGGGTTTGGGGTTAAAGTAAGTGTTAGGGGTCAGGTTTAAGGATCCAAGGTTAGGGTTATTTTTAGCTGTAGTGTTAGGTTTAGGGATAAGGGATCCCATTAGCATTAAGGGCCTTCCTTAATGTAGGGTTAAGGGTTAGGCTTGGAGTTAAAGGTTAAGGTTAGGGTCAGGGTTAAGATTTAGGGTGAGGGTTAACGGTTAGGGTAAAGGTTAAGCGTTAGGGTTAGGGATTAGTGATTAGGGTTTTTGGTTAGTGTTAGGGTTAGCGGTTAGGAGTTAGTGTTTTATGAAGGGGTATGGTTAGAATTAGGATTGGGGTTAGAGTTAGGGTGAGGTATAGGGGTTAGGTTTAGGGGTTAGTTTTATGGTAAAAGGATAGGATTAGGGTTACGGGTTGGGCTTAGGTTTAGGGTTAAAGTTTACTGCTAGGGTTAGGGATAGGGTTCAGGGTTAGCTTTAGGGGTTCTGGTTAGGGTTAGGTGTTAGGTTAGTGTCAGGGTTAGGTCTAGTCGTGAGGGTAAGGTTTAGGGTTAGCTTTAAGAGCTAGGGTTAGGTTTAATGGTTAGGATTAGGATTAGGGTTAAGGGTTAGGGTAAGGCTTAGGGGTTAGGGTGAAGGGTTAAGGTCAAGGGTTAGGGTTTTTGTTAGGCATAGCGTTGGGTTAGGAAGTAAGGGTTACTGTCAGTGTTAGGGTTGTAGGTAGGGTTACGGTTAGGGTTAGCGGTTTAGAATTAGGGTTAGGGATTAGGTGTCACAGTGATGACTAGGAGATAGGGTTAGAATTATGGGATAGGGGTTGTTGTCAGGAAATGGGTTATGCATTAACGTTAGGATAAGAGGTTAAAGTTAGGCGCACGGTGAGGTTTACGTGTTAAGGGGAGAAATAGGAACAGGGTTGGGTGTTATGTTCAGGGTTAGGGTTATCTGTTAAAGGTATCATTTATGCTTAGCGCACGGGCCCTGTCGGAATTAGGCTGGGGGGAGTTTAGGGGGCTGGGATTGTCACCGGGAACCCACTCTATCATACTCTGGGTATGGGCCCGTGGGTTTCATGGAGGAAAGAGTGGTAGAGCCTCCTTACATGCATGGCATGGGAGGATTGCAGGCTTTCTAAACTCTAAGAAAGCAAGAAGTCTGAGAATTAGATTTAGGGTTAGGATTATGGTTAGGGTTAAGGATGAAGTTTAGTGTTAGGGTGAGGGCTTAGGGTTAGGGATTAGGGTTAGGGTTAAAGGTTACTCTTAGGTTTAATGGTCACACGTTGGTTTAGGGTTGAGGTTTACGGTTAGGGTTAAGATGAGTGGTTAGGGTTTGGTACAGGGTTAGGGTTAAGTGTTAGGTTTAGGGTTGAAGATTAGGATTAGGGTTAGGATTAAAGGTTAGCGTGAGAGTTAACGCTTAGGGTTAAGGTTAAGAGTTAGTGTTTAGGGTTAGGGTTAGTGTTAGTTTTAGGGTTAGAGTTATGTGCTATGGTTTGTGTTAGAGGTTAGGGTTAGGTTTACTGGTCACGCTTAGGGTTACGTTTAGGGGGTAGCATTAGTGTTAGGGTAAGGGTTAAGGGATAGGATTAGGGTTAAGTGTTGGGCTTAGGGATAGGGTTTAGTGTTAGGGTTAGCATTAAGGATTAGGGTTAGGGTCAGGGTTAAATGCTTGGGTGCGGGTAATGGTTAGGGTCAGGGTTAAGGTTCACGGATAGGGTTAGTGTTAAGTGTTACGGGTAGGTTTAGGGTTCAGGGTTAGAGTTAGCATTAGGGCTTAGGTTAGGATTAGGCGGTAGGATAGACTTAGGGTTAGATCTAGGCCTTAGGGTAAGGGCTAGCGTTAGGGTTAAAAGATAGGGTTAGGTTTAATGCTTAGGATTAGGGTTAGGGTTTGGGGTTCAAGTAAGTGTTAGGGGTTAGGTTTAAGGATCAAAGGTTAGGGTTATTTTTAGCTGTAGTGTTAGGGTTAGGGATAAGGGATCCCATTAGCATTAAGGGTCTTCCTTACTGTAGGGTTAAGGGTTAGGCTTAGAGTTAAAGGTTAAGGTTAGGGTCAGTGTTAAGATTTAGGGTGAGGGTTAACGGTTAGGGTAAAGGTTAAGCGTAAGGGTTAGGGATTAGTGATTAGGGTTTTTGGTTAGTGTTGGGGTTAGCGGTTAGGAGTTAGTGTTTTATGAAGGGGTATGGTTAGAATTAGGATTGGGGTTAGAGTTAGGGTGAGGTATAGGGGTTAGGTTTAGGGGTTAGTTTTAGGGTAAAAGGATAGGATTAGGGTTTCGGGTTGGGCTTAGGTTTAGGGTTAAAGTTTACTGCTAGGGTTAGCGATAGGGTTCAGGGTTAGCTTTAGGGGTTCTGTTTAGGGTTAGGTGTTAGGTTAGTGTCAGGGTTAGGTCTAGTCGTGAGGGTAAGGTTTAGGGTTAGCTTTAAGAGCTAGGGTTAGGTTTAATGGTTAGGATTAGGATTAGGGTTAAGGGTTAGGGTAAGGCTTAGGGGTTAGGGTGAAGGGTTAGGGTCAAGGGTTAGGGTTTTTGTTAGGCATAGCGTTGGGGTTAGAAGTAAGGGTTACTGTCAGTGTTAGGGTTGTAGGTAGGGTTACGGTTAGGGTTAGCGGTTTAGAATTAGGGTTAGGGATTAGGTGTCACAGTGATGACTAGGAGATAGGGTTAGAATTATGGGATAGGGGTTGTTCTCAGGAAATGGTTTATGCATTAACGTTAGGATAAGAGGATAAAGTTAGGCGCACGGTGAGGTTTACGTGTTAAGGGGAGAAATAGGAACAGGGTTGGGTGTTATGTTCAGGGTTATGGTTATCTGTTAAAGGTATTGTTTATGCTTAGCGCACGGGCCCTGTCTGCATTAGGCGGGCGGGGGGAGTTTAGGGGGCTGGGATTGTACCCAGGAACCCACTCTATCATACTCTGGGTATGGGCCCGTGGGTTTCATGCAGGACACAGTGGTAGAGCCTCCTTTCACGCATGGCATGGGAGGATTGCAGGCTTTCTAAACTCTAAGGAAGCAAGAAAGTCTGAAAATTAGGTTTAGGGTTAGGATTCTGGTTAGGGTTAAGGATGTAGTTTAGTGTTAGGGTGAGGGCTTAGGGTTAGGGAATAGGGTTAGGGTTAAAGGTTGCTCTTAGGTTTAACGGTTACACTTTGGTTTAGGGTTGAGGTTTACGGTAGGGTTAAGATGAGGGGTTAGGGTTTGGTACAGGGTTAGGGTTAAGTGTTAGGTTTAGGGCTGAAGATTAGGATTAGGGTTAGGATTAAAGGTTAGCGTGAGAGTTAACGCTTAGCGTTAAGGTTAAGAGTTAGGGTTTAGGGTTAGGGTTAGTGTTAGGGTTAGTATTAGGGTTAGAGTTATGTGCTATGGTTTGTGTTAGAGGTTAGGGTTAGGTTTACTGGTCACGGTTAGGGTTACGTTTAGGGGGTAGCATTAGTGTTAGGGTTAGGTTTAAGGGATAGGATAAGGGATAAGTGTTGGGTTAGGGTTAGGGTTTAGTGTTAGGGTTAGCATTAAGGATTAGGGTTAGGGTCAGGGTTAAATGCTTGGGTGCGGGTAATGGTTAGGGTCAGGGTTAAGGTTCACGGATAGGGTTAGTGTTAAGGATTACGGGTAGGTATAGGGTTCAGGGTTAGTGTTAGCATTAGTGCTTAAGGTTAAGATTAGGCAGTAGGTTAGATTTAGTGTTAGATCTAGGCATTAGGGTAAGGGCTAGCGTTAGGGTTAAGAGATAGGGTTAGGTTTAATGCTTAGGATTAGGGTTAGGGTTTGGGGTTAAAGTAAGTGTTAGGGGTTAGGTTTAAGGATCGAAGGTTAGTGTTATTTTTAGCTGTAGTGTTAGGGTTAGGGATAAGGGATCCCATTAGCATTAAGGGTCTTCCTTCCTGTAGCATTAAGGGTTAGGCTTAGAGTTAAAGGTTAAGGTTAGGGTCAGTGTTAAGATTTAGGGTGAGGGTTAACGGTTAGGGTAAAGGTTAAGCATTAGGGTTAGGGATTATTGATTAGGGTTTTTGGTTAGTGTTAGGGTTAGCGGTTAGGAATTAGTGTTTTATGAAGGGGTATGGTTAGAATTAGGATGGGGGTTAGAGTTAGGGTGAGGTATAGGGGTTAGGTTTAGGGGTTAGTTTTAGGGTAAAAGGATAGGATTAGGGTTACGGGTTGGGCTTAGGTTTAGGGTTAAAGTTTACTGCTGGGGTTAGGGATAGGGTTCAGGGTTAGCTTTAGGGGTTCTGGTTAGGGTTAGGTGTTAGGTTATTGTCAGGGTTAGGTCTAGTCATCAGGATAAGGTTTAGGGTTAGCTTTAAGAGCTAGGGTTAGGTTTAATGGTTAGGATTAGGATTAGGGTTAAGGGTTAGGGGAAGGCTTAGGGGTTAGGGTGAAGGGTTAGGGTTCTTGTTAGGCATAGCGTTGGGGTTAGAAGTAAGGGTTACTGTCAGTGTTAGGGTTGTAGTTAGGGTTACGGTTAGGGTTAGCGGTTTAGAATTAGGGTTAGGGATTAGGTGTCACTGTGATGACTAGGAGATAGGGTTAGAATTATGGGATAGGGGTTGTTCTCAGGAAATGGGTTATGCATTAACGTTAGGATAAGAGGTTAAAGTTAGGCGCACGGTGAGGTTTACGTGTTAAGGGGAGAAATAGGAACAGGGTTGGGTGTTATGTTCAGGGTTAGGGTTATCTGTTAAAGGTATTGTTTATGCTTAGCGCACGGGCCCTGTCTGCATTAGGTGGGCGGGCGGAGTTTAGGGGACTGGGATTGTACCCGGGAACCCACTCTATCATACTCTGGGTATGGGCCTGTGGGTTTCATGCAGGACACAGTGGTAGAGCCTCCTTTCACGCATGGCATGGGAGGATTGCAGGCTTTCTAAACTCTAAGAAAGCAAGAAGTCTGAGAATTAGTTTTAGGGTTAGGATTCTGGTTAGGGTTAAGGATGAAGTTTAGTGTTAGGGTGAGGGCTTAGGGTTAGGGATTAGGGTTAGGGTTAAAGGTTACTCTTAGGTTTAACGGTTACACTTTGGTTTAGGGTTGAGGTTTACGGTTAGGGTTAAGATTAGGGGTTAGGGTTTGGTACAGGGTTAAGGTTAAGTGTTAGGTTTAGGGTTGAAGATTAGGATTAGGGTTAGGATTAAAGGTTAGCGTGAGAGTAAACGCTTAGGGTTAAGGTTAAGAGTTAGGGTTTAGGGTTAGGGTTAGTGTTAGTTTTAGGTTTAGAGTTATGTGCTATGGTTTGTGTTAGAGGTTAGGGTTAGGTTTACTGGTCATGGTTAGGGTTACGTTTAGGGGTTAGCATTAGGGTTAGGGTTAGGGTTAGGGTTAAGGGATAAAATTAGGGTTAAGTGTTGGCCTTAGGGTTAGGTTTTAGTGTTAAGGTTAGCATTAAGGATTAGGGTTAGGGTCAGGGTTAAATGCTTGGGTGCGGGTAATGGTTAGGGTCAGGTTTAGGTTCACGGATAGGGTTAGTGTGAAGGGTTACGGGTAGGTTTAGGGTTGAGGGTTAGTGTTAGCATTAGGGCTTAACGTTAGGATTAGGCGGTAGGTTAGATTTAGGGTTAGATCTAGGCGTTAGGGTAAGGGCTAGCGTTAGGGTTAAGAGATAGGGTTAGGTTTAATGCTTAGGATTAGGGTTAGGGTTTGGGGTTAAAGTAAGTGTTAGGGGTTAGGTTTAAGGATCCAAGGTTAGGGTTATTTTTAGCTGTAGTGTTAGGGTTAGGGATAAGGGATCCCATTAGCATTAAGGGTCTTCCTTACTGTAGGGTTAAGGGTTAGGCTCACAGTTAAAGGTTAAGGTTAGGGTCAGTGTTAAGATTTAGCGTGAGGGTTAACGGTTTGGGTAAAGGTTAAGCGTTAGGGTTAGGGATTAGTGATTAGGGTTTTTGGTTAGTGTTAGGGTTAGTGGTTAGGAGTTAGTGTTTTATGAAGGGGTATGGTTAGAATTAGGATTGGGGTTAGAGTTAGGGTGAGGTATAGGGGTTAGGTTTAGGGGTTAGTTTTAGGGTAAAAGGATAGGATTAGGGTTACGGGTTGGGCTTAGGTTTAGGGTTAAAGTTTACTGCTGGGGTTAGGAATAGGGTTCAGGGTTAGCTTTAGGGGTTCTGGTTAGGGTTAGGTGTTAGGTTAGTGTCAGGGTTAGGTCTAGTCGTGAGGGTAAGGTTTAGGGTTAGCTTTAAGAGCTAGGGTTAGGTTTAATGGTTAGGATTAGGATTAGGGTTAATGGTTAGGGTAGGGCTTAGGGATTAGGGTGAACGGTTAGGGTCAAGGGTTAGGGTTTTTGTTAGGCATAGCGTTGGGGTTAGAATAAGGGTTACTGTCAGTGTTAGGGTTGTAGGTAGGGTTACGGTTAGGGTTAGCGGTTTAGAATTAGGGTTAGGGATTAGGTGTCACAGTGATGACTAGGAGATAGGGTTAGAATTATGGGATAGGGGTTGTTCTCAGGAAATGGGTTATGCATTAACGTTAGGATAAGAGGTTAAAGTTAGGCGCACGGTGAGGTTTACGTGTTAAGGGGAGAAATAGGAACAGGGTTGGGTGTTATGTTCAGGGTTAGGGTTATCTGTTAAAGGTATTGTTTATGCTTAGCGCACGGGCCCTGTCGGCATTAGGCGGGCGGGGGGAGTTTAGGGGGCTGGGATTGTACCCGGGAACCCACTCTATCATACTCTGGGTATGGGCCCATGGGTTTCATGAAGGACACAGTGGTAGAGCCTCCTTTCACGCATGGCATGGGAGGATTGCAGGCTTTCTAAACTCTAAGATAGCATGAAGACTGAGAATTAGATTTAGGGTTAGGATTCTGGTTAGGGTTAAGGATGAAGTTTAGTGTTAGGGTGAGGGCTTAGGGTTAGGGATTAGGGTTAGAGTTAAAGGTTACTCTTAGGTTTAACGGTTACACTTTGGTTTAGGGTTGAGGTTTACGGTTAGGGTTAAGATGAGGGGTTAGGGTTTGGTACAGGGTTAGGGTTAAGTGTTAGCTTTAGGGTGGAAGATTAGGATTAGGGTTAGGATTAAAGGTTAGCGTGAGAGTTAACGCTTAGGGTTAAGGTTAAGAGTTAGGGTTTAGGGTTAGGGTTAGGGTTAGGGTTAGTTTTAGGGTTAGAGTTATGTGCTATGGTTTGTGTTAGAGGTTAGGGTTAGGTTTACTGGTCACGGTTAGGGTTACGTTTAGGGGGTAGCATTAGGGTTAGGATTAGGGTTAAGGGATAGGATTAGGGATAAGTGTTGGGCTTACGGTTAGGGTTTAGTGTTAGGGTTAGCATTAAGGATTAGGGTTACGATCAGGGTTAAATGCTTGGGTGCGGGTAATGGTTAGGGTCAGGGTTAAGGTTCACGGATAGGGTTAGTGTTAAGGGTTACGGGTAGGTTTAGGGTTCAGGGTTAGTGTTAGCATTAGGGCTTAAGGTTAGGATTAGGCGGTAGGTTAGATTTAAGGTTAGATCTAGGCGTTAGGGTAAGGGCTAGCATTAGGGTTAAGAGATAGGGTTAGGTTTAATGCTTAGGATTAGGGTTAGGGTTTGGGGTTAAAGTAAGTGTTAGGGGTCAGGTTTAAGGATCCAAGGTTAGGGTTATTTTTAGCTGTAGTGTTAGGTTTAGGGATAAGGGATCCCATTAGCATTAAGGGCCTTCCTTAATGTAGGGTTAAGGGTTAGGCTTGGAGTTAAAGGTTAAGGTTAGGGTCAGGGTTAAGATTTAGGGTGAGGGTTAACGGTTAGGGTAAAGGTTAAGCGTTAGGGTTAGGGATTAGTGATTAGGGTTTTTGGTTAGTGTTAGGGTTAGCGGTTAGGAGTTAGTGTTTTATGAAGGGGTATGGTTAGAATTAGGATTGGGGTTAGAGTTAGGGTGAGGTATAGGGGTTAGGTTTAGGGGTTAGTTTTATGGTAAAAGGATAGGATTAGGGTTACGGGTTGGGCTTAGGTTTAGGGTTAAAGTTTACTGCTAGGGTTAGGGATAGGGTTCAGGGTTAGCTTTAGGGGTTCTGGTTAGGGTTAGGTGTTAGGTTAGTGTCAGGGTTAGGTCTAGTCGTGAGGGTAAGGTTTAGGGTTAGCTTTAAGAGCTAGGGTTAGGTTTAATGGTTAGGATTAGGATTAGGGTTAAGGGTTAGGGTAAGGCTTAGGGGTTAGGGTGAAGGGTTAAGGTCAAGGGTTAGGGTTTTTGTTAGGCATAGCGTTGGGTTAGGAAGTAAGGGTTACTGTCAGTGTTAGGGTTGTAGGTAGGGTTACGGTTAGGGTTAGCGGTTTAGAATTAGGGTTAGGGATTAGGTGTCACAGTGATGACTAGGAGATAGGGTTAGAATTATGGGATAGGGGTTGTTGTCAGGAAATGGGTTATGCATTAACGTTAGGATAAGAGGTTAAAGTTAGGCGCACGGTGAGGTTTACGTGTTAAGGGGAGAAATAGGAACAGGGTTGGGTGTTATGTTCAGGGTTAGGGTTATCTGTTAAAGGTATCATTTATGCTTAGCGCACGGGCCCTGTCGGAATTAGGCTGGGGGGAGTTTAGGGGGCTGGGATTGTCACCGGGAACCCACTCTATCATACTCTGGGTATGGGCCCGTGGGTTTCATGGAGGAAAGAGTGGTAGAGCCTCCTTACATGCATGGCATGGGAGGATTGCAGGCTTTCTAAACTCTAAGAAAGCAAGAAGTCTGAGAATTAGATTTAGGGTTAGGATTATGGTTAGGGTTAAGGATGAAGTTTAGTGTTAGGGTGAGGGCTTAGGGTTAGGGATTAGGGTTAGGGTTAAAGGTTACTCTTAGGTTTAATGGTCACACGTTGGTTTAGGGTTGAGGTTTACGGTTAGGGTTAAGATGAGTGGTTAGGGTTTGGTACAGGGTTAGGGTTAAGTGTTAGGTTTAGGGTTGAAGATTAGGATTAGGGTTAGGATTAAAGGTTAGCGTGAGAGTTAACGCTTAGGGTTAAGGTTAAGAGTTAGTGTTTAGGGTTAGGGTTAGTGTTAGTTTTAGGGTTAGAGTTATGTGCTATGGTTTGTGTTAGAGGTTAGGGTTAGGTTTACTGGTCACGCTTAGGGTTACGTTTAGGGGGTAGCATTAGTGTTAGGGTAAGGGTTAAGGGATAGGATTAGGGTTAAGTGTTGGGCTTAGGGATAGGGTTTAGTGTTAGGGTTAGCATTAAGGATTAGGGTTAGGGTCAGGGTTAAATGCTTGGGTGCGGGTAATGGTTAGGGTCAGGGTTAAGGTTCACGGATAGGGTTAGTGTTAAGTGTTACGGGTAGGTTTAGGGTTCAGGGTTAGAGTTAGCATTAGGGCTTAGGTTAGGATTAGGCGGTAGGATAGACTTAGGGTTAGATCTAGGCCTTAGGGTAAGGGCTAGCGTTAGGGTTAAAAGATAGGGTTAGGTTTAATGCTTAGGATTAGGGTTAGGGTTTGGGGTTCAAGTAAGTGTTAGGGGTTAGGTTTAAGGATCAAAGGTTAGGGTTATTTTTAGCTGTAGTGTTAGGGTTAGGGATAAGGGATCCCATTAGCATTAAGGGTCTTCCTTACTGTAGGGTTAAGGGTTAGGCTTAGAGT
This sequence comes from Eulemur rufifrons, assembly GCF_041146395.1. Classification (NCBI taxonomy): domain Eukaryota; kingdom Metazoa; phylum Chordata; class Mammalia; order Primates; family Lemuridae; genus Eulemur; species Eulemur rufifrons. Next base: position 635,784 of record NW_027182912.1, on the reverse strand, counting down.
TAAAGGTTAAGGTTAGGGTCAGTGTTAAGATTTAGGGTGAGGGTTAACGGTTAGGGTAAAGGTTAAGCGTAAGGGTTAGGGATTAGTGATTAGGGTTTTTGGTTAGTGTTGGGGTTAGCGGTTAGGAGTTAGTGTTTTATGAAGGGGTATGGTTAGAATTAGGATTGGGGTTAGAGTTAGGGTGAGGTATAGGGGTTAGGTTTAGGGGTTAGTTTTAGGGTAAAAGGATAGGATTAGGGTTTCGGGTTGGGCTTAGGTTTAGGGTTAAAGTTTACTGCTAGGGTTAGCGATAGGGTTCAGGGTTAGCTTTAGGGGTTCTGTTTAGGGTTAGGTGTTAGGTTAGTGTCAGGGTTAGGTCTAGTCGTGAGGGTAAGGTTTAGGGTTAGCTTTAAGAGCTAGGGTTAGGTTTAATGGTTAGGATTAGGATTAGGGTTAAGGGTTAGGGTAAGGCTTAGGGGTTAGGGTGAAGGGTTAGGGTCAAGGGTTAGGGTTTTTGTTAGGCATAGCGTTGGGGTTAGAAGTAAGGGTTACTGTCAGTGTTAGGGTTGTAGGTAGGGTTACGGTTAGGGTTAGCGGTTTAGAATTAGGGTTAGGGATTAGGTGTCACAGTGATGACTAGGTGATAGGGTTAGAATTATGGGATAGGGGTTGTTCTCAGGAAATGGGTTATGCATTAACGTTAGGATAAGAGGTTAAAGTTAGGCGCACGGTGAGGTTTACGTGTTAAGGGGAGAAATAGGAACAGGGTTGGGTGTTATGTTCAGGGTTAGGGTTATCTGTTAAA
>NW_027182912.1:490000-500000 GCF_041146395.1 Eulemur rufifrons | reverse complement strand
AGGTGTTAGGTTAGTGTCAGGGTTAGGTCTAGTCGTCAGGGTAAGGTTTAGGGTTAGCTTTAAGAGCTAGGATTAGGTTTAATGATTAGGATTAGGATTAGGGTTAAGGGTTAGGGTAAGGCTTAGGGGTTAGGGTGAAGGGTTAGGGTCCAGGGTAGGGTTTTTGTTAGGCATAGCGTTGGGGTAGGAAGTAAGGGTTACTGTCAGTGTTAGGGTTGTAGGTAGGGTTACGGTTAGGGTTAGCGGTTTAGAATTAGGGATAGGGATTAGGTGTCACAGTGATGACTAGGAGATAGGGTTAGAATTATGGGACAGGGGTTGTTCTTAGGAAATGGGTTATGCATTAACGTTAGGATAAGAGGTTAAAGTTAGGCGCACGGTGAGGTTTACGTGTTAAGGGGAAAAATAGGAACAGGGTTGGGTGTTATGTTCAGGGTTAGGGTTATCTGTTAAAGGTATTGTTTATGCTTAGCGCACGGGCCCTGTCTGCATTAGGCTGGCGGGGGGAGTTTAGGGGGCTGGGATTGTACCTGGGAACCCACTCTATCATACTCTGGGTATGGGCCCGTGGGTTTCATGCAGGACACAGTGGTAGAGCCTCCTTTCACGCATGGCATGGGAGGATTGCAGGCTTTCTAAACTCTAAGAAAGCAAGAAGTCTGAGAATTAGATTTAGGGTTAGGATTATGGTTAGGGTTAAGGATGAAGTTTAGTGTTAGGGTGAGGACTTAGGGTTAGGGATTAGGGTTAGGGTTAAAGGTTACTCTTAGGTTTAACGGTTACACTTTGGTTTAGGGTTGAGGTTTACGGTTAGGGTTAAGATGAGGGGTTAGGGTTTGGTACAGGGTTAGGGTTAAGTGTTAGGTTTAGGGTTGAAGATTAGGATTAGGGTTAGGATTAAAGGTTAGCGGGAGAGTTAACACTTAGGGTTAAGGTTAAGAGTTAGGGTTTAGGGTTAGGGTTAGTTTTACGGTTAGAGTTATGTGCTATGGTTTGTGTTAGAGGTTAGGGTTAGGTTTACTGGTCACGGTTAGGGTTACGTTTAGGGGGTAGCATTAGGGTTAGGGTTAGGGTTAAGGGATAGGATTAGGGTTAAGTGTTGGGCTTAGGGTTAGGGTTTAGTGTTAGGTTTAGCATTAAGGTTTAGGGTTAGAATCAGGGTTAAATGCTTGGGTGCGGGTAATGGTTAGGGTCAGGGTTAAGGTTCACGGATAGGGTTAGTGTTAAGGGTTACGGGTAGGTTTAGGATTCAGGGTTAGTGTTAGCATTAGTGCTTAAGGTTAGGATTAGGCGGTAGGTTAGATTTAGGGTTAGATCTAGGCGTTAGGGTAAGGGCTATCGTTAGGGTTAAGAGATAGGGTTAGGTTTAATGCTTAGGATTAGGGTTAGGGTTTGGGGTTAAAGTAAGTGTTAGGGGTTAGGTTTAAGGATCCAAGGTTAGGATTATTTTTAGCTGTAGTGTTAGGGTTAGGGATAAGGGATCCCATTAGCATTAAGGGTCTTCCTTACTGTAGGGTTAAGGGTTAGGCTTAGAGTTAAAGGTTAAGGTTAGGGTCAGTGTGAAGATTTAGGGTGAGGGTTAACGGTTAGGGTAAAGGTTAAGCGTTAGGGTTAGGGATTAGTGATTAGGGTTTTTGGTTAGTGTTAGGGTTAGCGGTTAGGAGTTAGTGTTTTATGAAGGGGTATGGTTAGAATTAGGATTGGGGTTAGAGTTAGGGTGAGGTATAGGGGTTAGGTTTAGGGGTTAGTTTTAGGGTAAAAGGATAGGATTAGGGTTACGGGTTGGGCTTATGTTTAGGGTTAAAGTTTACTGCTAGGGTTAGGGATAGGGTTCAGGGTTAGCTTTAGGGGTTCTGGTTAGGGTTAGGTGTTAGGTTAGTGTCAGGGTTAGGTCTAGTCGTGAGGGTAAGGTTTAGGGTTAGCTTTAAGAGCTAGGGTTAGGTTTAATGGTTAGGATTAGGATTAGGGTTAAGGGTTAGGGTAAGGCTTAGGGGTTAGGGTGAAGGGTTAGGGTCAAGGGTTAGGGTTTTTGTGAGGCATAGCGTTGGGGTTAGAAGTAAGCGTTACTGTCAGTGTTAGGGTTGTAGGTAGGGTTACGGTTAGGGTTAGCGGTTTAGAATTAGGGTTAGGGATTAGGTGTCACAGTGATGACTAGGAGATAGGGTTAGAATTATGGGATAGGGGTTGTTCTCAGGAAATGGGTTATGCATTAACGTTAGGATAAGAGGTTAAAGTTAGGCCCACGGTGAGGTTTACGTGTTAAGGGGAGAAATAGGAACAGGGTTGGGTGTTATGTTCAGGGTTAGGGTTATCTGTTAAAGGTATTGTTTATGCTTAGCGCACGGGCCCTGTCTGCATTAGGCGGGCGGGGGGAGTTTAGGGGGCTGGGATTGTACGCGAGAGCCCACTCTATCATACTCTGAGTATGGGCCCGTGGGTTCCATGCAGGACACAGTGGTAGAGCCTCCTTTCACGCATGGCATGGGAGGATTGCAGGCTTTCTAAACTCTAAGAAAGCAAGAAGTCTGAGAATTAGATTTAGGGTTAGGATTCTGGTTAGGGTTAAGGATGAAGTTTAGTGTTAGGGTGAGGGCTTAGGGTAAGGGATTAGCGTTAGGGTTAAAGCTTACTCTTAGGTTTAACGGTTACACTTTGGTTTAGGGTTGAGGTTTACGGTTAGGGTTAAGATGAGGCGTTAGGGTTTGGTACAGGGTTAGGGTTAAGTGTTAGGTTTAGGGTTGAAGATTAGGATTAGGGTTAGGATTAAAGGTTAGCGTGAGAGTTAACGCTTAGGGCTAAGGTTAAGTGTTAGGGTTTAGGGTTAGGGTTAGGGTTAGTTTTAGGGTTAGAGTTATGTGGTATGGTTTGTGTTAGATGTTAGGGTTAGGTTTACTGGTCACGGTTAGGGTTACGTTTAGGGGGTAGCATTAGGGTTAGGGTTAGGGTTAAGGGATAGTATTAGGGATAAGTGTTGGGCTTAGGGTTAGGGTTAAAGTTTACTGCTAGGGTTAGGGATAGGGTTCAGGGTTAGCTTTAGGCGTTCTGGTTAGGGTTAGGTGTTAGGTTAGTGTCAGGGTTAGGTCTAGTCGTGAGGGTAAAGTTTAGGGTTAGCTTTAAGAGCTAGGGTTAGGTTTAATGATTAGGATTAGGATTAGGGTTAAGGGTTAGGGTAAGGCTTAGGGGTTAGGGTGAAGGGTTAGGGTCCAGGGTTAGGGTTTTTGTTAGGCATAGCGTTGGGGTAGGAAGTAAGGGTTACTGTCAGTGTTAGGGTTGTAGGTAGGGTTACGGTTAGGGTTAGCGGTTTAGAATTAGGGTTAGGGATTAGGTGTCACAGTGATGACTAGGAGATAGGGTTAGAATTATGGGATAGGGGTTGTTCTCAGGAAATGGGTTATGCATTAACGTTAGGATAAGAGGTTAAAGTTAGGCGCACGGTGAGGTTTATGTGTTAAGGGGAGAAATAGGAACAGGGTTGGGTGTTATGTTCAGGGTTAGGGTTATCTGTTAAAGGTATTGTTTATGCTTAGCGCACGGGCCCTGTCTGCATTAGGCGGGCGGGGGGAGTTTAGGGGGCTGGGATTATACCCGGGAACCCACTCTATCATACTCTGGGTATGGGCCCGTGGGTTTCATGCAGGACACAGTGGTAGAGCCTCCTTTCACGCATGGCATGGGAGGATTGCAGGCTTTCTAAACTCTAAGAAAGCAAGAAGTCTGAGAATTAGATTTAGGGTTAGGATTATGGTTAGGGTTAAGGATGAAGTTTAGTGTTAGGGTGAGGACTTAGGGTTAGGGATTAGGGTTAGGGTTAAAGGTTACTCTTAGGTTTAACGGTTACACTTTGGTTTAGGGTTGAGGTTTACGGTTAGGGTTAAGATGAGGGGTTAGGGTTTGGTACAGGGTTAGGGTTAAGTGTTAGGTTTAGGGTTGAAGATTAGGATTAGGGTTAGGATTAAAGGTTAGCGTGAGAGTTAACACTTAGGGTTAAGGTTAAGAGTTAGGGTTTAGGGTTAGGGTTAGTTTTACGGTTAGAGTTATGTGCTATGGTTTGTGTTAGAGGTTAGGGTTAGGTTTACTGGTCACGGTTAGGGTTACGTTTAGGGGGTAGCATTAGGGTTAGGGTTAGGGTTAAGGGATAGGATTAGGGTTAAGTGTTGGGCTTAGGGTTAGGGTTTAGTGTTAGGTTTAGCATTAAGGTTTAGGGTTAGAATCAGGGTTAAATGCTTGGGTGCGGGTAATGGTTAGGGTCAGGCTTAAGGTTCACGGATAGGGTTAGTGTTAAGGGTTACGGGTAGGTTTAGGGTTCAGGGTTAGTGTTAGCATTAGTCCTTAAGGTTAGGATTAGGCGGTAGGTTAGATTTAGGGTTAGATCTAGGCGTTAGGGTAAGGGCTAGCGTTAGGGTTAAGAGATAGGGTTAGGTTTAATGCTTAGGATTAGGGTTAGGATTTGGGGTGAAAGTAAGTGTTAGGGGTTAGGTTTAAGGATCCAAGGTTAGGATTATTTTTAGCTGTAGTGTTAGGGTTAGGGATAAGGGATCCCATTAGCATTAAGGGTCTTCCTTACTGTAGGGTTAAGGGTTAGGCTTAGAGTTAAAGGTTAAGGTTAGGGTCAGTGTTAAGATTTAGGGTGAGGGTTAACGGTTAGGGTAAAGGTTAAGCGTTAGGGTTAGGGATTAGTGATTAGGGTTTTTGGTTAGTGTTAGGGTTAGCGGTTAGGAGTTAGTGTTTTATGAAGGGGTATGGTTGGAATTAGGATTGGGGTTAGAGTTAGGGTGAGGTATAGGGGTTAGGTTTAGGGGTTAGTTTTAGGGTAAAAGGATAGGATTAGGGTTACGGGTTGGGCTTAGGTTTAGGGTTAAAGTTTACTGCTAGGGATAGGGATAGGGTTCAGGGTTAGCTTTAGGGGTTCTAGTTATGGTTAGGTGTTAGGTTAGTGTCAGGGTTAGGTCTAGTCGTGAGGGTAAGGTTTAGGGTTAGCTTTAAGAGCTAGGGTTAGGTTTAATGGTTAGGATTAGGATTAGGGTTAAGGGTTAGGGTAAGGCTTAGGGGTTAGGGTGAAGGGTTAGGGTCAAGGGTTAGGGTTTTTGTGAGGCATAGCGTTGGGGTTAGAAGTAAGGGTTACTGTCAGTGTTAGGGTTGTAGGTAGGGTTACGGTTAGGGTTAGCGGTTTAGAATTAGGGTTAGCGATTAGGTGTCACAGTGATGACTAGGATATAGGGTTAGAATTATGGGATAGGGGTTGTTCTGAGGAAATGGGTTATGCATTAACGTTAGGATAGAAGGTTAAAGATAGGCGCACGGTGAGGTTTATGTGTTAAGGGGAGAAATAGGAACAGGGTTGGGTGTTATGTTCAGGGTTAGGGTTATCTGTTAAAGGTATTGTTTATGCTTAGCGCACGGGCCCTGTCTGCATTAGGCGGGCGGGGGGAGTTTAGGGGGCTGGGATTGTACCCGGGAACCCACTCTATCATACTCTGGGTATGGGTCCCTGGGTTTCATGCAGGACGCAGTGGTAGAGCCTCCTTTCACACATGACATGGGAGGATTGCAGGCTTTCTAAACTCTAAGAAAGCAAGAAGTCTGAGAATTAGATTTAGGGTTTGGATTCTGGTTAGGGTTAAGGATGAAGTTTAGTGTTAGGGTGAGGGCTTAGGGTTAGGGTTAAAGGTTACTCTTAGGTTTAACGGTTACACTTTGGTTTAGGGTTGAGGTTTACGGTTAGGGCTAAGATGAGGGGTTAGGCTTAGGTACAGGGTTAGGGTTAAGTGTTAGGTTTAGGGTTGAAGATTAGGGTTAGGGTTAGGATTAAATGTTTGCGTGAGAGTTAACGCTTAGGGTTAAGGTTAAGAGTTAGGGTTTAGGGTTAGGGTTAGGGTTAGGGTTAGTTTTAGGGTTAGAGTTATGTGCTATGGTTTGTGTTAGAGTTTAGGGTTAGGTTTACTGGTCACGGTTAGGGTTACGTTTAGGGGTTAGCATTAGGGTTAGGGTTAGGGTTAAGGGATAGGATTAGGGTTAAGTGTTGGGCTTAGGGTTAGGGTTTAGTGTTAGGGTTATCATTAAGGATTAGGGGTAGGGTCAGGGTTAAATGCCTGGGTGCGGGTAATGGTTAGGGTCAGGGTTAAGGTTCACGGATAGGGTTAGTGTTAAGGGTTACGGGTAGGTTAAGGGTTCAGGGTTAGAGTTAGCATTAGGGCTTAAGGTTAGGATTAGGCGGTAGGTTAGATTTAGGGTTAGATCTAGGCGTTAGTGTAAGGGCTAGCGTTAGGGTTAAGAGATAGGGTTAGGTTTAATGCTTAGGATTAGGGTTAGAGTTAGGGGTTAAAGAAACTGTTAGGGGTTAGGTTAAAGGATCAAAGGTTAGGGTTATTTTTAGCTGTAGTGTTAGGGTTAGGGGGAAGGGATCCCATTAGCATTAAGGGTCTTCCTTACTGTAGGGCTAAGGGTTAGGCTTAGAGTTAAAGGTTAAGGTTAGGGTCAGTGTGAAGATTTAGGGTGAGGGTTTACGGTTAGGGTAAAGGTTAAAGGATAGGGTTAGGGATTAGTGATTAGGGTTTTTGGTTAGTGTTAGGGTTAGCGGTTAGGAGTTAGTGTTTTATGAAGGGGTATGGTTAGAATTAGGATTGCGGTTAGAGTTAGGGTGAGGTATAGGGTTTAGGTTTAGGGGTTAGTTTTAGGGTAAAAGGATGGGATTAGGGTTACCGGTTGAGCTTAGATTTAGGGTTAAAGTTTACTGCTAGGGTTAGGGATAGGGTTCAGGGTTAGCTTTAGGGGTTGTGGTTAGGGTTAGGTGTTAGGTTAGTGTCAGGGTTAGGTCTAGTCGTGAGGGTAAGGTTTAGGGTTAGCTTTAAGAGCTAGGGTTAGGTTTAATGGTTAGGATTAGGATTAGGGTTAAGGGTTAGGGTAAGGCTTAGGGGTTAGGGTGAAGGGTTAGGGTAAAGGGTTAGGGTTTTTGTGAGGCATAGCGTTGGGGTTAGAAGTAAGCGTTACTGTCAGTGTTAGGGTTGTAGGTAGGGTTACGGTTAGGGTTAGCGGTTTAGAATTAGGGTTAGGGATTAGGTGTCACAGTGATGACTAGGAGATAGGGTTAGAATTATGGGATAGGGGTTGTTCTCAGGAAATGGGTTATGCATTAACGTTAGGATAAGAGGTTAAAGTTAGGCGCACGGTGAGGTTTACGTGTTAAGGGGAGAAATAGGAACAGGGTTGGGTGTTATGTTCAGGGTTAGGGTTATCTGTTAAAGTTATTGTTTATGCTTAGCGCACGGGCCCTGTCTGCATTAGGCGGGCGGTGGGAGTTTAGGGGGCTGCGATTGTACGCGAGAGCCCACTCTATCATACTCTGAGTTTGGGCCCGTGGGTTCCATGCAGGACACAGTGGTAGAGCCTCCTTTCACGCATGGCATGGGAGGATTGCAGGCTTTCTAAACTCTAAGAAAGCAAGAAGTCTGAGAATTAGATTTAGGGTTAGGATTCTGGTTAGGGTTAAGGATGAAGTTTAGTGTTAGGGTGAGGGCTTAGGGTAAGGGATTAGCGTTAGGGTTAAAGCTTACTCTTAGGTTTAACGGTTACACTTTGGTTTAGGGTTGAGATTTACGGTTAGGGTTAAGATGAGGCGTTAGGGTTTGGTACAGGGTTAGGGTTAAGTGTTAGGTTTAGGGTTGAAGATTAGGATTAGGTTTTGGATTAAAGGTTAGCGTGAGAGTTAACGCTTAGGGCTAAGGTTAAGTGTTAGGGTTTAGGGTTAGGGTTAGGGTTAGTTTTAGGGTTAGAGTTATGTGGTATGGTTTGTGTTAGATGTTAGGGTTAGGTTTACTGGTCACGGTTAGGGTTAGGTTAAGGGGGTAGCATTAGGGTTAGGGTTAGGGTTAAGGGATAGTATTAGGGATAAGTGTTGGGCTTAGGGTTAGGGTTAAAGTTTACTGCTAGGGTTAGGGATAGGGTTCAGGGTTAGCTTTAGGCGTTCTGGTTAGGGTTAGGTGTTAGGTTAGTGTCAGGGTTATGTCTAGTCGTGAGGGTAAAGTTTAGGGTTAGCTTTAAGAGCTAGGGTTAGGTTTAATGATTAGGATTAGGATTAGGGTTAAGGGTTAGGGTAAGGCTTAGGGGTTAGGGTGAAGGGTTAGGGTCCAGGGTTAGGGTTTTTGTTAGACATAGCGTTGGGGTAGGAAGTAAGGGTTACTGTCAGTGTTAGGGTTGTAGGTAGGGTTACGGTTAGGGTTAGCGGTTTAGAATTAGGGTTAGGGATTAGGTGTCACAGTGATGACTAGGAGATAGGGTTAGAATTATGGGATAGGGGTTGTTCTCAGGAAATGGGTTATGCATTAACGTTAGGATAAGAGGTTAAAGTTAGGCGCACGGTGAGGTTTACGTGTTAAGGGGAGAAATAGGAACAGGGTTGGGTGTTATGTTCAGGGTTAGGGTTATCTGTTAAAGGTATTGTTTATACTTAGCGCACGGGCCCTGTCTGCATTAGGCGGGCGGGGGGAGTTTAGGGGGCTGGGATTATACCCGGGAACCCACTCTATCATACTCTGGGTATGGGCCCGTGGGTTTCATGCAGGACACAGTGGTAGAGCCTCATTTCACGCATGGCATGGGAGGATTGCAGGCTTTCTAAACTCTAAGAAAGCAAGAAGTCTGAGAATTAGATTTAGGGTTAGGATTCTGGTTAGGGTTAAGGATGAAGTTTAGTGTTAGGGTGAGGACTTAGGGTTAGGGATTAGGGTTAGGGTTAAAGGTTACTCTTAGGTTTAACGGTTACACTTTGGTTTAGGGTTTAGGTTTACGGTTAGGGTTAAGATGAGGGGTTAGGGTTTGGTACAGGGTTAGGGTTAAGTGTTAGGTTTAGGGTTGAAGATTAGGATTAGGGTTAGGATTAAAGGTTAGCGTGAGAGTTAACACTTAGGGTTAAGGTTAAGAGTTAGGGTTTAGGGTTAGGGTTAGTTTTACGGTTAGAGTTATGTGCTATGGTTTGTGTTAGAGGTTAGGGTTAGGTTTACTGGTCACGGTTAGGGTTACGTTTAGGGGGTAGCATTAGGGTTAGGGTTAGGGTTAAGGGATAGGATTAGGGTTAAGTGTTGGGCTTAGGGTTAGAGTTTAGTGTTAGGTTTAGCATTAAGGTTTAGGGTTAGAATCAGGGTTAAATGCTTGGGTGCGGGTAATGGTTAGGGTCAGGCTTAAGGTTCACGGATAGGGTTAGTGTTAAGGGTTACGGGTAGGTTTAGGGTTCAGGGTTAGTGTTAGCATTAGTCCTTAAGCTTAGAATTAGGCGGTAGGTTAGATTTAGGGTTAGATCTAGGCGTTAGTGTAAGGGCTAGCGTTAGGGTTAAGAGATAGGGTTAGGTTTAATGCTTAGGATTAGGGTTAGGGTTTGGGGTGAAAGTAAGTGTTAGGGGTTAGGTTTAAGGATCCAAGGTTAGGATTATTTTTAGCTGTAGTGTTAGGGTTAGGGATAAGGGATCCCATTAGCATTAAGGGTCTTCCTTACTGTAGGGTTAAGGGTTAGGCTTAGAGTTAAAGGTTAAGGTTAGGGTCAGTGTTAAGATTTAGGGTGAGGGTTAACGGTTAGGGTAAAGGTTAAGCGTTAGGGTTAGGGATTAGTGATTAGGGTTTTTGGTTAGTGTTAGGGTTAGCGGTTAGGAGTTAGTGTTTTATGAAGGGGTATGGTTAGAATTAGGATTGGGGTTAGAGTTAGGGTGAGGTATAGGGGTTAGGTTTAGGGGTTAGTTTTAGGGTAAAAGGATAGGATTAGGGTTACGGGTTGGGCTTAGGTTTAGGGTTAAAGTTTACTGCTGGGATTAGGGATAGGGTTCAGGGTTAGCTTTAGGGGTTCTGGATATGGTTAGGTGTTAGGTTAGTGTCAGGGTTAGGTCTAGTCGTGAGGGTAAGGTTTAGGGTTAGCTTTAAGAGCTAGGGTTAGGTTTAATGGTTAGGATTAGGATTAGGGTTAAGGGTTAGGGTAAGGCTTAGGGGTTAGGGTGAAGGGTTAGGGTCAAGGGTTAGG